>NW_017253361.1:3780694-3780930 GCF_001642045.1 Paraphaeosphaeria sporulosa | reverse complement strand
CCTACTAGCTCTGTCAAACCTACTAGCTCTGTCAAGCCTACGTCCTCCGCGAAGCCTTCGTCTTCCTCCGCAAAGCCCACCAGCTCTGTCAAGCCTAGCAGCTCTGTCAAGCCTAGCAGCTCTGTCAAGCCTACCAGCTCTGTCAAGCCTAGCAGCTCTGTCAAGCCTACCAGCTCTGTCAAGCCTACCAGCTCTGTCAAACCCACCAGCTCTGTCAAACCCACCAGCTCTGTCAA
>NW_017253361.1:3634307-3780684 GCF_001642045.1 Paraphaeosphaeria sporulosa | reverse complement strand
ACCAGCTCTGTCAAACCCACCAGCTCTGTCAAACCCACCAGCTCTGTCAAACCCACCAGCTCTGTCAAGCCTAGCAGCTCTGTCAAACCTACGACTTCTGCCAAGCCTTCGTCCTCGTCTGTCAAGCCTACGTCGTCTAAGGCTGTTTCTACATCGAAGGCAGTCTCCACGTCGAAGTCTGCGTCTTCCACTAGGTTAGCTAACATCTCTTCGCGCAGTGCGGCCCCTCCTTTAAGCAGTGTGGTTTCAAGCAGCGTGATCTCCTCTTCACGTGGCGTTTCCAGCACTGGATCAGCTTCGACCGTAACTCCCAGCGCCTCCGTCCTTTCCGTGAGCAGCACCGTTGTTACGCCTGTGCCCACGGGTATTGCTTCTGCCAGCATCATCAGCTCTTCTTCGGCACCTTCCAACGGCTCGTACTCTGCCTATCCCACAGCTGATTCGTCGACCCCTGAGCATAGCTACCCTGTTTACACTGGACCCAGTTACGGCGTGCCTACCTCTAAGACGATTGAAGGCTATGCTGTTCACACCTCCAAGTCGTACCCTGTGGAGTCTAGCCAAAGTCACAGCAAACCATCCGTTACTAGCGAGCCTGGATATGCCGCCTCATCTCCTGCCGCAGCTAAGACCACCACCTACACCACATCGTACGTCGATGTCTGCGAGACTGGATTGACGACCATCACTGCGACCGTCACCAAGACATACACTGGTGTTGCCCCCAAGCCTACGTCCAACGAGGTTCCCGAGGGCTGGTACACCACTGTTACTGTCTGCACCCACTGCGGACCAGCAACCACGACTGTCACTCTGACCAAGCCCTACCCGACTCCCTCGGAAGCGGCGTACTATGCTCCATCTGCTCCGGCAGGTTACTCTGCAGGCAAGGGCTCTTACCTCGAAGCCAAGCCCTCCAAGGCGGCGTACGTCCCTGTTCCTGGCATGGATGCAGGTGAGGAGAGCATTGGTGCGACGAGCAAATTATACGTCACGGTTGTCCCAACCCCCGCGTCCGAGGCCCCTAGCTACGAAGCTACTGCTGCGCCCTACGTCCCTGTCAACAGCACTGCGGCATACGTGCCCAGCGGAATGGCGAGCAGCACCAAGGGCGCGGCAAGCTCCACGGGTGCTCCCGTGCCTTCCTACCCACCGCCTCTTTTTGAGGGTGCTGCGAGCAGGTTCAGCATAGGCTTGAACAGTGTTGTGGTTCTTGTTGCGGGCGTTCTTCTCCTGTCGACGTTTTAGTGGAAGGTGTCTGGATTCTTCTCTGCAGCTTGTCTTCGGAGCTTGTTCTTGATTTCCTTGTGTGTTCAGAAATGATGAATGGACGGGCTTGATGATTTGGGTGGATTTTGATTATATGGTGAATACAAAAGTGTTGCCCGAGTTCCTGTATTGCGCGAGCATGCAAAAAGTCCTCAATGAACAGAAATGACATGTATGTGCCGACTTGGGAGTCGAAAGTGCGGTGACGTTGGCTGTCTTAGTTCGTGTACCTGAGCTTTGCATGTGAACTCGAGAATGCCGCGCGTGCGTACAATAAGGGAGTCGAGATTTCGGTGCGCTTCGCTTCCACGAGGAAGCCCTTTTGACACACGGACAGATACCTTACTCGCGTCGAGCAACCGAGGCTCTTTGATGTCATGTAGCGTCCCAATCTCCCGCAATGCTAGCATAGGGCCGATGCGAGGGAAAGGGCTGTTTGCGGCGGTGATTGGCTGCCCCGCAGGGTCAAAGGCGAGGGAGAAGTCATGGCGAGAACGGTGTCTCAGTCGGCGGGCATCCTTGCTTGCCTTTGTCAAGTCTCGTGCTGCAGGAACGCTCCGTCTCCATCTCCATGGACCTCTGCCCTCGCGTGTCTCGCTGGCCATGCAATGAACACGCCGCCGCGCTCCTCTGTCTCGCCAGCCACGGCAGAGGGAGCCATTCCGAACCGAGCCTCGGGCGACATGGGGACATGGCGCCAAGTATGCAACATGCGCTGGCACGACGGACAGCCCTGATGACACTCGTCGCCTAGGTGCAGCGCACACTGTCAATTGCGCGTGCATCCGCTACGCAGCGCTGCAGGCTCCCAATTGACCCGTCGACGGCATCCCAGGAGCAATCCGCGCCGCCATTGCCCAACCGCGACCTGCGACCCGCGACCCTCGACCATGCCCAGCGCCTGACCACGCCTGCCTCCAGACCCATTGCCCGCCGCCGTCTCGTCGCCTCGGTCGCAGCGCAGCGCCTTGTCGCCGCCCGCACAGCCGCTGTGGCTGGTTGCCGGCGAGCAGACGTGAGTGGAGAGCAGGTGAGGGCCCGGCGGTGACGTGGGCTGCTGTCTCGATACGCGACGACCTGGCAGCGCGCGCGGCAAGACGCAACCGCACCGGCGGCGACAACGCTCGCGCCGCGCAGAAGCACTCGCGCAAAAGAGTCGGTGAAGCATGCCCGGCGACTCGTGGGGCGTTTCTTGTTTGCGACAGCGTAAGTATACGTCGTCTCGCAGCGCGTCCCAGCCTCCCCATTACGGCCCACGACCGCACCAACCACCCCAACCCCCCAGCTATTATCTTGCGCGCCCTGCAATGGCACTGCTCCCTGCCATCGCCTTCACTAACAGCGTGCTCTCCAGGCATTGCAGCATCCCTCCAGCCCGCCCGCTAGTCCCAGCACTGCGCGCGCCCCCTCGGACCCAGCGCTCCACCAGCTGCCCCGTCGCCCAACACCACCACCACTCGTCCTCCCCGTCGTCCCGGCGGCCGTCGCCTCTGGCGGTGCTCGATTGCGCACCAGCAGTCCGGGCTCGCCACATTGACGACTCCGGCGCCCGACGCGCCCACCCTGTACCAACGCACGCAGCCCATCTCTGACGATACCCACGATAACGACCCTCCCGCATTCGAGCCTTATATCTCATCGTTGCAGCAACGCCAGCAGCAGGCTGCCGAGTTCTTCAGGGCCCAGCACAACTACTCGCGAGCCTCGAGTTCCGAGGGCAGCGCCGCCCACACCCTCAGGCGCACCCCGAACATCGAAGACGTCCGCCAACGGTACCGCACACCGCCAGCCGACCCCGCGCCCGAACCCCAACAGCGCACTGTCCGCTTCGCTGCCGAGTATTCGCACCTGAGCCCCGGTCCCTCGGACAGCTTTCGCGCCCGCATTTCAGACCCGCAATTCGAGCCGCACCCCGCGCTCCGCATCTCCCAGCGGACTGCGTCTGCGATCCACTTCGTGCTCGAAGAAGCCATCCGGACTCCGTATCCCTTCACCCCAGATCTCGCCGAGGAGAACGCGTCCATGGCGGAGTTGACAGCTGGGGGCAACGGCCGCGCTGCCAATGCCGGCGCGCGCGCTGGTGGACCGTTTCCAGTCACCAAGGAAGACCGCCCCAACATTGTGACGCCGCAAATGATCATGAACAATCGTCGCCAGCGAGAAGCGCGGCGAGAGGCTGAGGAGGAGCGAAAGGCGCAAGAGGCACGAGAAGAGCGGAGGAGAAGTGCAGAACGGAGAGCTCAAGCTGCTGGCGTTGCAGGCGCCCCCATGAATCCCGATGCGGGGATCCAAAGACAACCGCAACCACAGCAAACGTACGACAGCGGCTATGGCTCGTACGGGCCACAGGGTGCGTCTGCGAGGCAACCTGCACCTCCAGCGGCGGCCACACTGCCACCATCAGGGCGCGCACAAGATACAACATCCGGCGCGCAGTCGAATAGGCCGCGTGCAAATTCACAATCGCAGCAACAGCCTCGTCCTGTTCAGCAACCCTCTACTACACAAGCTGGCTCCTCGCGACGACCACCGCCCGCCCAGCACGCCAGAAACCCCTCTGCTCCTGCTGCGTCAGCGCAGCCTGTTTCCTCTGCCCCTGCAGCTGCGTCGGCCCTTCCAGGTGCTTCTTCCTCCTCCCAGCAGCGCCAGTCTACGGTTTCGACATTCCCACATGCCTTTGAACGATGGGAGACCCTCTCGTCCCATTGGGAAGGGCTCACTTCCTACTGGATACGGCGATTGGAGCAAAATACAGACGAGGTGCGCGGCGCACCCCTTGCTCAGCAGATGTCCCGCCAGATCACGGATCTCTCTGCTGCAGGCGCAAATCTATTTCATGCTGTCGTCGAGTTGCAACGGCTTCGAGCATCATCGGAGCGCAAGTTCCAGCGATGGTTTTATGACCATCGACAAGAACAGGAGCGGGCGCAAGAACGCGAAGCACAGCTCGAGAACACAATAAGAGATGAACGTGCCGCCCGAAACCAGGCCGTAGCCGATATGGAGCGTCTGTCCACGGAGAAGAGAAATGCCGAACGATCTGTGCAGGAGATGAAGCGTGAACTGCAAATATCTAAAGAAGAAGCAAGACGAGCGTGGGAAGAGCTTGGACGACGTGAGCAGGAGGAGCGTGACCGTGTCTTTTCCTTACGAGAAGGCCAACCTACCATGATAGGCGGCGTCCAGGTGCTTCCGACGGCCCAAGCCATGGGAAGGCATGGCAGCGTCCGTTCGCACGGAGACGATACGTACGGTGCAAGCTCAGCTAGCCAAGGGATCGAGCAGCATTATTCCTACGAAGAAGGTCAGTCACCGACTGACACAGACCCCTTTACCGAAGGACGGCGGCACGAACCTGAGGCCAAACCGGTCGCCCAGGGCACGTACGTCCCCTCAGGTGCCGGTCCGTCCACTCTATACCAGCCTGGGTATTCCCAAGCCCCGGAGCAGCCGCAGATCCCCGCGCCTCTCCGCCCCCAGCAAGCATCCAGCGGCCACCAAGGCCCTCCCGCTCCCCAGCAACCATTCTCCAAAGACCCACGCACCTCCCAACCCGAAGCCTTTTACCAACAGCCCGACGTCTACCTCCACCGCGACTCCGCCGCCTCCCCCGAAGACGAGCGTTCCACCATCCTTTCCCACCCGGAGGAGGACCCCTCCGACGCCGAAGACGAATACGCCATCGACGAAAATGGAAACTACATCCTCGACGCCGCAGGCCACCGCGTCCCGTTCCGCGCGCTGCGCCAGCAGCAGCAGCAGGACTCGGACGATGAAGATGTGTCCGAGGACCGGCGTAGGGAGCTCGAGCACTTGCATCGGTACGGGAGTACCGCGACCACGGTGTACGGGAGCACCGCGACGATGGGGACGGGGTCGGGCGTGAGCCAGGCGCCCGCGGATTACAGCGGCGATGGATATGGCAGTGAGTGGGTGGGCATGCGGCATCACCACCCGACGCGCTTGAGCGATGTCATGGAGGAGGATGAGCGGAGCCGGACGAGTCCGAGTCGCGCGAGCCAGGCTAGTCGGGGCTGGCTGCGTGATTGAGCCTCCCAATACTGAACTAAGAAGCAGTAACATGTAAGAGAGGAAGATGGAGGGGAGGGCATGATGGGAGTGTCTTTTTCCAAAGGATATATTTTGGCGTGTATTTTGGGTTTGTGTGTGCGTGCGTGTGTAAAATCGCATGAGATGCTGCTAGAGACGGGCATGGCATGGCATGGCTTGTGGGCATGGCATTTGCGAAGGCGTTCATCTGCGGTCACAATTTGTTTCAGCGAGCGAGTCAGCGGGTCTTTTGTTGGGATAGGGTATGATTAGCCAGGGTGTTATAGTAATGTTTGATGGATTCGGAGCGAGAGAGAGGTAGGGGCAGAAAGGCACATATTTTCGTTACCCGTTTGCCTGTTGGGTCTTTTGCCGTGTCCACGTGCAATGGCCAGAGTTCGTCTGCTCAAGCCCCGGTTTCCACCCCCACAGACTAGCCGTCTGTCTCCTGCTTGTCCTATCCGTCGGCGTTCTGGCTGCCTGGTGTCAACCGCTTTTCCTCGCTTCCGCACACGCTCTGCTCGTGTATCGTGCCGCACATCATGGAGCAGAGCTTTCCAGTGCTTGTCTCTCACACCAACGCCTGGTACGGGGACCTGGCTGAGAGAAAAAGTAGGCAGCGGTGTTCAGTCAACAGCGCGGCTGGGCCGAGTGGTCAAGTGGATGTCGGACGGCGTTGGGTCAGTGTATGGGCTCAGGTCACGGCAGTATGGAAGTAGGTATCTGGTTGATTTGATTGGGTGTAAGCATCGTTGGTGGGTGTGCATGGGACATAAAAAATGGAGGGTTTAGCTTTCAAGATGGCTTCAGAAGCGCATCGCATCTAACTTGTTAGCTCGTTCATGGAAATAATTAATACATCACTTTCTTGTACCGCGATGTACGATCGGTCAGTATATGGAAATGCTTGGTGATAGCCTCCGTCACGAATTCGAAATCCAATGCAGACCCAGCCAACGACATTTGACCATCAGTCGCTTGATTCTGTGTAACATAGCCCCGCTTCTAGGCAGCCTCCCACGACGCTGATTGCGCCGAAAATCCATTCTATGGGCCTCCAGACATATCGAACTTCACAAAACATCCAATTAGAAAACCCAAACTGGATTCATTCTTTTTTTTGCGCTTTGTCGTTCAGCCTAGAGATGTGGCTGCTCAGCGTCGATAGTCTGGAGCTGAAAGAGTTCATTGGCACCGATATCCCGCCCTACGCAATACTCTCCCATACATGGGGCGCGGAAGAAGTATCCTTCGTGGAGATGAAGAAAAAAAAGTATCGGGACCAGGCCAAGGCTAAAGCGGGCTTCTCCAAGATCGGGGGATGTTGTGCTCGCGCGAAAAAAGATGGATATAATTGGGCATGGGTGGATTCTTGTTGCATAGACAAGCGAAGCAGTGCAGAGCTTTCCGAAGCCATCAACTCCATGTTTCCCTGGTACAAACACTCTGAAATTTGTTACGTCTACTTATCCGACGTTCCTGGTGGTCTCTATGACTATGACACGCTCGCAAACAGCAAATGGTTTACGCGCGGCTGGACTCTGCAGGAGTTGCTGGCTCCCTGTAAAATCCTGTTCTTCGCCCAGGACTGGACCGTGTTTGGCCAGATAGGCAACTTTAACAGTGTTTATCATATTGTTCCTCGCGAAAATGACAACCAGAAGTACGCCAGATTGAAGGCGTGGCTAGATGTCACTCAGTGGGTATCACGAATAACGCAAATCCCTGAACCATTCATTACAGGCCAGAAACGGCTTGAGCAGGCTTGCGTATCGCAGCGTATGTTCTGGGCATCCAGCAGAAAGACCTCCAGGCCGGAGGACTGGGCGTACAGCTTGATGGGGTTGTTTGGCATCCATATGCCCATTATATATGGAGAGGGTTTAGAGAAAGCTTTTGTGAGGTTACAACAAGAGATCTTCAGCACTACGCCAGATCAAAGTATATTTGCTTGGTACATTTCGGGGATGACCACGTTTCGACTGCTGGCCAATACGCCGGCATGTTTTCGGAATTCGGGGAATGTTAGGCGGTTAGGCCAGGAGATTCAACGGTCCAAAGCGGAAAATTCTTCCTTCCACATGACGAATCTCGGACTCCAGATCACATTGCCAATCTACAGTAACAAAGGAAATGGTTTCAAGAAGCAACGAGAAGCTACATTGAATTGTCAAGTTGAGGATAAGAACGGGAATCCGCGGCAACTTAGCCTGGCTCTATCTTACTTGGACTCTGAGATGGGGGGCCGCGTCATCTATATGTGCCGAAGACCGGATACGTGGACCTTCAGTAGTAAGATGGGACATCCTACCAGTATCTGTATACGCGGGATTGGCTACGACGCTTCAGAACCTGAGCCACCTCCGGCACCTCCAAGAGGTGCCTTGAGTGCTGGAAACATCATGGAACAATGCCTCAGTATTATCAGCTCCGCGACAAATATCGATAAAAAGACACTCGAAGATGGACTCACTTTCAGTGAGATAGGCGCCGACTCGTTTGCTCTTGTTGAAGTTATGTTTCTGATAAAGCACAACCTGGGTGTGGAGGTTGATATGTATGATTTCTACGCCAACCCTAGCATTGGCATGTTCATATGTCATGTGATGCTCGAGTGGGAAGGGAAGACCTAGGCTTCTGAAACAATACCTTGAACGCGGGTGGATAGGCGCTCCTTGCCTATCTATCTCATTCCAAAAGATGCGGTGGTGAATCATGTAGCTGTGAAATCCCTGGATTAGCCAGGAACATGGTGTTACAGGAAGCAAATTTTCACGTGTTGGAACATATCAGAAGCCGCGAATACATGCACAAGGCAATTCCGCATCATATAGTAGGAAAGGCGAGTGAATCGATGAGCTTTCATCGTCGTGCTGAAATTGTGAAGGAAACGGTGTGGAAGACTTACACATAATATCCATTACATCTTGCAGAGGTAGTTGTGCCTAGGGTATCTGACCATTCAGGAGTTATTTAGACCACAGAGGAAGATTGATGCGTTGTCACACGAATTCTGATGTTGATATATTCCATGACCTGGTATGGCTAACCATGAGACGAAATGAGTCAGGGTGATTACATCCGAAAAACGCTGTCATGCTTACACTGCCAATTATATATCTCGAATTTATAGAGTTGCAAACACAGACCAACCGACAGACACGTTTCTACGGTGCCTTTCTGTAATCACATCAGATTGTTCCATGGTCCAGGACCTAAGCGCGCGATTGTCAAATAGTGCTTCGTTCCTTCGCATCGACAAAAGTAGGGTCGCAGGTGGACCGAAAGGGTCAACAAGATCCTGAAATTTATTGAATTGCTCATGCCAGAAATCGAGCATTTGCCATACACCGCAAAAGGGTGTCTCCATTTTCCAGTAGCAGTGATCTGGACTGCTCTTTAGCTTGGGTATATACAACCATTGGGAACCGAAATGGATCGCATCTGTGTGCTTTCCTTTAAGTTCCGTCTCGTTTCGACTTTAACACGTAGTATCGCTCAAACTGTGAAACGATCGTTCTATGCGGCTGCGCTCGCATTTGAAGCGCCACTCGTGCCCGTACCAGCAGTGCCCTGCGTCGAGCCAGCATTCGCCCCGGATCCGGTGAGGGAGCCCTAGCGAGACAATCAGTCTGAGATCCTAGCGTGTAGACTGAGGAGTAGAACTTACCGTAAGACCGCTGAGCAAATTACCAACTCCACCCGCCCCGGAAGCATCTGCTGCTCCCGAAGAATCGCCGTTCGCTCCCGTAACAGCCGCCGCATTCCCACCGTTCCCGCCCGTAAGTCCCCCAAGAAGGCTACCAGTCAGATCGCCAACAGTGCCAGTTAGTCCACTTAGAAGGCCATCAAGCTGCCTCCTCTCGACTTCGCTGAGCTCCTCGACATCGCGGCCAAGAAGTCCACTGAGCAGGCCACCCGAGCTTCCTGCCCCAGCACCCTGAGCAGCACCACCCTGCGCGTTGGCATTAGAGCCCCCAGTGAGCCCACCCGTGACGCCTCCTGCCAGGTTACCGACAGTTCCCGTCAGATCGCCCACAGTGCTTGTCACGCCGCCGAGCAGTGAGTCGAGCTGTCGTTTCTCGACCTCAGTGAGATCTTTGACATCGCGTCCGAGCAAGCCGCTGAGCAGTCCACCTGTGCCCTGCGTCGCCGCACCCGCGGTGTTGCCTACGCCTTTGGCGGCGTTTCCAGCCGTCCCTGTGAGGCCAGAGACGAGGTTGCCCGCAGTGCCAGTCACGTCGCCAACTGCTTGACCAGCGGTGCCGGTGACGCCGGAGAGGACGTCGCCAGTAGTGTTCTTGATTCCGTCGACGACATCTCCAGCTGCGCTTGTGACTCCTCCCGCAACGCCGCCAGCTGCGCCAGTAGCTCCACGCACAACATCGTCTGCTGCACCAGTGACTCCAGCAACGACACCGCCGGCTGTGTTGCCGACACCGTTGACGACATTACCCGCCGCGCCCGTAACTCCACCGACGACATCTCCAGCTGCACCGGTGACGCCGCCAACGAGGTTGCCTGCCGCGCCCGTCACGCCTTGCAGCAGTTGGTCGACTTGGCGCTTGGATTCCTGCAACGATATTAACAACTTCACTATGGCTCATTCCAACATCGCGAAGACATACGATAGGCGCACCCGCAACAAGGGGAATAGCGAAAAGCGCAGCAGCGGAGGCGAAGACCTTCATGATGGAGATGATTGTAAGGGTATTATCTGAAAGAGAGTAGACGTAATGAAGGTACCGCACAGCAGTATGTACAAAGCAAAAGAATGGATGGGAAGCGGGGCCGTCTTGCAAAGAAGCAGATGAGAGGAAGAGAAAGGATGGAAGAAAAAACCCCATGCTCCCACGCCAACCTTTATACAAGCCTTCAAGTTCCGCGCAAAATCGGCGAAGAGACGCCAAAGCCTCTTCTTCTGTGCAGTATCTTCGAGCTGAGTGATTGATCATCCATCATGGACCATACGCAAGACGCCAAGAAGACGATCATGCACTTCCCTCTCCCCTGTCCCACTCCCACGATGTTCGTGATATCTTCCCAATCCAGCAGGCTCGCAGCGGATTGAGCCGTTCGGTGCATCCACAGCAGTGCCTACGCAACCCAGCACGTATTGGTGCCGCAAGAGCCGCACGCGCAACAGGCGATCACGCACTGCCACGCAGCCCCTTCCACCCACCCACGCTCGTCCCCATCCAGCACTCACTCTCTGCACTCCCAGCGTTCTCTAGCACGAGTTGACCTACGGTGCAATCCACACACCCCCGGCACCTCAAGGACCATCCCTCGGCAAGCCACTTCCTCGTCTCCCACGAAGCGCTGCCCGGATGCCTTTGCAAAGAAGCCCAAACGAGATGGAACCACACCCAGCGTACACGATCACCCACAGTATGCCCAAGAAAAACATGCTGCCGCCGCAAGGGCCGCACGACGCCAAACGTCCGACACGTCAGGAATGTCAAACGTGTGGGGCCACGCCGATCGCTGAGGGCCGATCGGAGAATTTATTCATGCATGCATGCGGCAATGGGATTTTCCCAAGGTACGCACACAGGAGGATGACTGAAGTGCTCGCGGTGGAAAAGGCAGAAGGTCGGGGAGGCCTCGTTCTTGCACTCCACTGTCGCATGGTGCGATGCTGGGACGCTGCGATGGCGAAGCGTTGGTATTAGTCCGTCGCAATGCACCGTTGACTATCGTCCGCACATCGCTGCCCGTCTTGTGCGCGTGTGTCTGATCAGCATTTGAAGTGGGTGAAGAGGTAGCGTCAGCGACCATACGTTTCAGTGGCTTGCGCTAGCCTATGTTAATCTAGTGTTGCAAGTTAACTGAGGAAAGCGCTGCCGAATGGTCTCCAATTTTACTGTACAATACTTCACATCATACAGGCCAACTGAAGATAAGTTTATGTCAAAAACGATATTATCAATTGGAAGTAGGCAGGGAGTTAGTCTAGCAACCAGCCCATGCGGCATCCAAAGCAGTTCTAATAACCTACACCCTTGCCCCCAGCCAACTTCACGAGCTCTGGGAAGATTGGGGTACCGAAGCCGGTGATCGGGTCCCAGCCTTTCGTCACTGGGAAGCCCTGGACATTGCAGCCGTAGCTGAAACCGATAGTAATGTCAGTCAGTCCCTTGTAGCCCTTCTTGTACAGCCACGGGTTGAGGTAACCCAGCGTAGGCTTGCCCGACGCGATGAGGGCGTCGTTCACGAGGGCAAAGATGCCAGCAGTGAGCGGTGTCGACGCCGAAGTACCGCTGATGGTGCCTTCAGTGCCATTCCAGAAGTATGCGAAGTAGAGACCCTGCGCGGCGAGGTCCGGGTAGCCGCGGCCGCGGGGGTTGTAAAGGCCCTTGTAGAGGTCCCCAATGCTCTTAACATACTTGGGGACCGCATCCTTTTGCCAAGTGGGCTGCTTGAAGTACTCGCTGAAGCCACTGCCACTGGAGTACAAGTCGCGGAAGACGCCAGAGACGTTGCGCGCAGCGCGGTACGCAGACTCCTCTGGCTCAAAGTTCTTGGTGGCGCCGACAGTCGTGACATAAGGGCAGGACGCAGGGAAGGCAGGAAGGAACTTGTAGGTGTTCTTTCCGTCGTTGCTGTAGCACTTGTTGGTTCCTCCGAGGCCCCTATCCCCGGAGGAAAAGAATAGAGTGGTGCCACGAGCTCCAACGGCGGCGAACTGCTTGCACACGCGCTCGGCGTAGCTGCGGGGTACGGTCTGCTCAGGTTCACCGTACGAGGTGCTGATGATGTTGGGGATAGAGCGCTGCTGGAGAAGCCAGTTGACCCAGACGAGGTACGGCTCGCTATCGTTCTCCACCACAGTAAGGTCCGGGATGAACGGAGGACGGCCGCCGGTAGAGTAACTGACAATGGGAGTCTTGTAGCTGATTCCAGCAATGGCCTGGACATCGAGATTGGCCTCGTGGCTCTTGTCGTCGGCAAGCTCCTGTTCGGTCAAAGGCCCATCGTTCAAGGGACCGCCG
This sequence comes from Paraphaeosphaeria sporulosa, assembly GCF_001642045.1. Taxonomy (NCBI): domain Eukaryota; kingdom Fungi; phylum Ascomycota; class Dothideomycetes; order Pleosporales; family Didymosphaeriaceae; genus Paraphaeosphaeria; species Paraphaeosphaeria sporulosa. The sequence continues at coordinate 3,768,370 of NW_017253361.1, read as the reverse complement.
TTGATGGAGTAAGTCTTGAAGTCCTTCGCCGAAGACACGGCTTCAGGGCGGTACTTCTTCAGGAACAGCTCGGTGTCGGGCCTGATGGGCACTTCCTCAAGGTAGTTGGTGAAGCCGACGCTATTCTTGTGCGCGGCCTTGGTCTTGTATCCCTTAGTCTTGTAGAGGGTCTGGAAGCACTCTGGCGTGACTGAGCTGACGTTGCACACTTTTGAGATCTCGGTGGGTTCGTATTGGCCGTTGGCCAAGCTCAAGCTGGCAACCTCCTCGTGCACCTTGTCGATGGTCTTGACATAGGTGGCAGCGTTGGCGGCTCCACGGAAGAAGGAAGTAGTCGGCTGGATGACATCAATATGCCCGTGCAGGTGGCGAGGGAGGGACCAGTGCGTGGTGCGAGAGATGATGGACCCATCCTCGTGCTTGTAGTCGTGGTACTCGGTGTCGAGGAGCTTCTCCACGAAGTCAATGGGCAGGTTGACAGTGATCCAGTCCTTGGCCGTGTTGTAGCTGACGTCGCCGACGCCGGCTTCGCGCAGCCAGTCTTCGACCTGATCGCAAGTCTCCTTGGCGGGTCGGACCATTTCGTCGACCTCGTCGGCGCTCAAATGGGCTCCATAGCGCGCATGGTCCGGGTCCGAGACTGCCTATGATCAGCGAATGCAATTGCGTTGATGGTCTGCGGCGTCGCTCACCTTGGTCAAGATGCTTAAGCAACCCATCCATATTGCCCTGCTTGAGGCCAATTTGCAATTGCACCAACTTGTTGCCATTGGCACGGTCGAGCTTGGTCCACTCGCGTGGCGCAAAGTGCGTCTCCTTGACGGCGTAGGGCGAGCGCGCTTGGATTGGCGACGCGACAACCGCGTGCGCAGCCATTGCTGCCGCCAGCAACGCGGACGCGAGCATCTGCATGGTGGACGGAGCTGGTTGCGTGCAGTGCTGAAGCTGATGCCGGCGGAGAGGTAGACCGAGGGACCTCTGGGCAAGAACGCGTAGCCACAGGTCCTTCTTCACCCGGACGCTGGCCACTTTATGTGCTCGCGCCAAATGATGCAATGAGCTTGCAATCAACCCAGAATCCTCTCGCCGCGTGCGCTGACCCGGTTCCCGCGCAATCGCTGTTGGCCTTGCTGTTCATGGCAGGTCTGCAACCAACCGCCACACTGACCCCGCCTCGTATCCCTTGCATTCCAGGCAGGTACCAGGCAGATCAGGAGCCCCCGTTCTTGGTATTGAGCGGTCCATGCTTGTTGGAGCTTGGTCCCGGTCGGTGGTCATTACTGCTGCAGAGCCAAGTCCACCCTCTGGGTATTTGTTTGGTGAACGCCATCGCGCTAGCGCCGCGTCAGGAAGGCGCCAACGACGAGTGGGAATTGCGTCCACACGACCCTGATAACGACACCGTCGAAGCTCCGCGAAGACCCGCGCCGCACTTCCAAGCTTCCTCGGCCGTGCCGTGCGGACTGGGCAGTGTTCATCTAGGTGCTCCTGTGCGAGGGACGCAGGAGAGCACCAAGAGTTGCAGTGGAGCACATCTGAACGCACGGCATGTGGTCCCTGGCAAGCTCGTCTTACTGTGTACACTTCGTTCACCTAGCTTACTACCCACCGACTAGGAACAAGAGGAGTACAGTAAGCTAACGGTTGTGCGACGTCGCGTGCTTGGCCCCATGCCACCCATGCGACCTGCGCACTATGTCCCCAAAACAGCCGTGTCCCGCGACCTGGTCCTTGGACTGGGCCGTGGTATCGCTGCACATAGCGACTAACAATCTTTGCAGGGGATTGCTCACTTGAAAGAATGCCTTTGGCGCCGTCAAAGGCTGTCTAACGTCCATCTCATATTTGATAGTAGATACAGATTCGGAATTACCAGACGGATGGTACATGGTAGCTTATACGCACGGATGTGTGACCATGACGTGTTGCATGGACAGGAGCGACATGGTACAACGCAAAGCGGGAACGAGACCATAGTAAACAGACCCATGGTAGGGGCTTGTAATAGGGATACTCAGTCAAGGTCCCCGAATACCCCGCTACGAAGAATTCGCGAGGCCGTTCGATGTTGCGACGTCTGGGTTGGGGTAATACCACGATGCGACCGCGATGATGATGTAGATGATCTGTCGAAAGGTTAGGCTGCGCAAAACACTATCTCCCAAGCGTACTTACGATCAGAAGAGCGCCCTCGAGATAGTTCGACTCGCCGTCTCGAAGGAAGTTGCCCACCACGACAATGGACAGCACCAGCAGGACGATCATGAAGATCTCAAAGTTCAGATCCATATCCTTGCCCAGCATCCAGCCGACGATGACGACCAAAGGCGCGTTGAAAAGTGCGGTCTGGATCGAGGGACCGATGCAATGGAAAAGAGCAAAGTTCTTGGAAATTGTTAGCGTGGTCAAGGAACAACATGCAGGAGACTACCATTTGCCCATCCCAGGCTTCATCAACCGCCGTGAGATGTTCGGCCGCTTTCTCGACGAGTGGAAGGAGAATCAGGCCGAGGAACTGATCTGGCACACCTGATTCAACGACATCCTCGATCCGCTCAACGAGGAATACTGCAAGCAAGGTGACGAGCACCAGAGACAGTGTTAACGCGACAATGCACTCAGTGAAGGTAAACTTGGGCTTCGCGAGGTCCTCAGAGCGGTCTAGGTCGTGGTGCTCATCGGCTTCGAGAACCTCGTCAAAGATGGAGTGTTGCGAGCGCGCATTGTAAAAGATGAAACTGCGTACTATCAGCTCACGTTGACAAATTTGATGAGCTTTACTTGCATCCCAAAGGCGATTATGAGTAGGACCGATGTCACCTGGCTGATCTTGAGGGTGTTGTATTGCAGTACCGCCTCCGTGAACGTATGATGGCCAATGGCTACCGGCACGGCGGATCCCTTCAGCGCAGTGTAGTATGCGCTCGGGATAAGCAAACCAAAGCCTGCCACGCACAACAGTCCAGTTCCGACTTCGCTAATGGAGGCGTGAAATTTCTGGCTTGCTTGCCGCAGGCCACCCACGTAAAAGCACGCACCCAAGCAGAGCAGTAGGTTGGTCAAGATGGACCCAAGGATTGCTGCTTGGATCACTGGAATCAGGTTGCCATGCTCTGATGAACCCTCCGCAGAATTGTGCTTGACAAGGAGAACCAGAAACAGGATGATCTCGACGATGGAGCCAAAGGATGTCTCGATGAGGATCCCAGACACTTTCGGCATCTTTCGCGCAAACTCTTGGCCCGCAAATCCCAGCAGGTTCGCTACTGGAATCATCGCAATATAGCTGAACGCAAAGACGAGGAGAGGAAGCCCCGGCGTGGCTAACTTCAGGGTAATTGCCACGGGCACGAACAGCCATAGAAGGTTCACATATTTCGCTATCGTAGAACCACTCCGCCATGAAACATTGAGAAAGTGGCCCAGATGAAAGCCACGTCTTCCGCTCTCGCCGTCAGGGTGGACATGGGCAGGCACGATGCGGTGTAGCAAAGGCGTGGATTCCGAGCTGTTCAGGTGGTTTGAAGGCATGTTGGCCACTTCCCGCGGGTGCGAGCTAATTGGGATGAGCACACAAGGATATCGATCCTATATGGGATTGCTGTGATGGGACGTGAAGTAACAATTGGCAGAGAAAGGGTCGTTGTTCATGGACGCGTCGCCAGCTCTCGCAAAATTGCGGGGGCGGGGGCTGGGCAACCCGGCTTCCTTGGCCAAAGATCGCGGAAGCTTGGTATTCCCTTCTTCTATCGCATCTTGTCGCGTCGCATGACCCCGACTATGAAGACTACGACTTTGAGCCTCATCGATGGTATGTTCCTCAAGACGGGTGTGTTGCCAACAGGGGAACATGACGCGCTCCCTGCCTCGGCAATTCGGTGCGATGATGCCCCTGCCATGCGCAATCCCCGCAGCCATCATCCCCAGGTGCCCGGACCCTTGCTGTAAGGGCAATCTTCCGGAAGCTCTCCCGCCGGTAAATTCAAAGACCGTCAATAATAGCTCTGCGCCAACAGGAACATGGAGATGATTTGCGCCGTCTACCAGTTCCTTAGGGGATAGCACCGAGCACGCGAAGCCCTGAGTTGCCTCCTCGGATGTACAAGCATCATATATAGAAAGGCACAATGGTACGCTTTCTAGTGCTTGATTACCGCAATTCGCCTCTCCCCGCAAGAAATCATGCGGTTTTTGCGACTGCTCGCAAGCCTCTCGAGCGTCCTGGCCGCAGTCAGCGCAATTGACAATGGGCTCCAGAAAGATGTCACCTGGGATAGCGGCAGTCTTCTCGTTGATGGCGAGCGCATCATTGTCATGAGCGGGGAGTTCCATTATCAGCGCCTGCCCGTGCCAGAACTGTGGCTTGATGTTTTCCAAAAGTTCAAAGCCAACGGGATGAACGCTGTCAGCATATATTTCTTCTGGTCTTATCACTCCGCATCGAAGGGAACGTACGATTTCACCACCCCGGGCAAGGACATCCAACGTCTGTTCGATCTGGCGAAAGAAGCTGGGCTTTACGTAATTGCGCGCCCCGGCCCCTACTGCAATGCGGAAACCAATGGAGGAGGATTGGCCCTATGGGGCAGTGATGGAAGTATGGGCAGTCTCAGGACGTCTGATGAGACATACCATCAGGCCTGGTCGGAATGGATTGCCGAAGTGGGAGCTATCATAGCGAAAAACCAAATCACCAATGGCGGCCCGGTCATTCTCACTCAGGTTGAGAATGAGCTACAAGAGACTAAGTATGATCCGAACAACACCCTTGTCAAGTACATGATACAGATTGAGGATGCCTTCAAAGAAGCTGGCTTGATCGTGCCGACTTCACACAACGAGAAGGGCTTCCGGAGCAAGAGCTGGTCGTCGGAGTACAACAATGTCGGCGGCGCAGTCGACATCTATGGCCTTGACAGTTATCCCGGTGGCATGAGCTGCACCAACCCTAACTCAGGATTTAATCTACCCTACACCTACTACCAGTGGTTTCACGACGTGTCGCCTTCTCAACCTCAGTATCTTCCTGAATTCGAAGGTGGATACTTTCAGCCTTGGGGAGGATACTTCTATGACACGTGCCAGGCAGAGCACAGTCCCGAGTTCGCCGACGTATTCTACAAGGGCATCGTTGCACAGAGGGCTACGCTTCTCAATCTTTATGTCGCCTTTGGTGGCACTAACTGGGGCCACAGCGGTGCACCAGTGGTACGTGCTTCCTACACCATGTCATGGCCCCGATCGACTAGGTCCATCTTCTGACAATTTATTCAGGTTTATACCTCTTACGACTATTCTGCGCCATTGAGGGAGACGCGCGAGATACAAGACAAGTTCAAGCAATATAAACTGTTGACTTTGTTCACCCGCGTGAGCGAAGGTTTGGCGAACACCGTAATGGAAACCAACGGCAGTGCCGTTGCAACAGGCAATGCTGATCTGTGGACCTGGGTGCTAAAGAACAAGGAAACCAGTTCAAGGTTCTACCTGGCCCAGCACAATGTCACGAACTCGCGCTCGATAACTGATTTCTCTATCACGGTCAGTACTTCAGGAGGCAACGTCACCATCCCTGACTTGCAGCTTGCTGGTAGGCAAAGCAGATGGATCGTGACCGACTATTCGATCGGAAAGGTGACATTATTATATTCTTCTGCAGAAGTATTGACGTATGGTACCTTTGATCGGCCGGTTGTCGTATTTTACCTCCGGGAAGGCCAGACCGGACAATTTGCCTTCAAAGACGCTGAGAAAGTCACTTTCAAGACCTACGGTGCAGAGTCGGGTATCAAGGCCACAGAATCCGGAGATGGTTTCACGTACACCCAGGCCAAAGGTTCGACCGCTGTTCTCTTTTCGAACGGTGTGTTAGCCTACTTTGTCGACATCCCCACGGCCTGGACCTTCTTTGCCCCTTCCACCACATCAAGCCCAACAGTAAAACCCGATGAGCAAATCTTTGTTTTCGGTCCTTACCTCGTTCGATCGGCGAGGCTCCATGGCGATACTGTCAATATCGTTGGCGACAATGCAAACTCTACAACAATCGAAGTTTACGCAGGAAAAAAGGCTAACACGATATCTTGGAATGGGGATAAGATCAAGACTACAAAGACTGCTTACGGATCGCTCACTGCCAGCATTACCGGCGCCGAAGACCGGCAGATCTCTCTTCCAGCTCTGACTGACTTCAGAGCCGCTGATTCGGTTCCTGAGGTGTCGCCGTCTTATAACGATAAGAATTGGATTGTAGCGAATAAGACCACGACATTGAGTCCTGTAAAGCCTCTGACGCTCCCGGTCCTTTTCAGCAGCGATTATAAATTTTATACCGGTGCAAAGGTATACCGTGGCTATTTCTCCGAAAAAAATGTCACAGGTGCGAATATCACTGCTCAGGGGGGTGTGGCTGCCGGATGGAATGCTTGGCTTAACGGGCAATTCGTCGGTTACCACCCCGGTAATGTCTCACTTCAGTCAACTACGGGTACCTTCTCCTTCAAGGGTGTGAATCTGACCGATAACAACGTCTTGACAGTAGTCACGGACTACACCGGTCACGATCAGACTTCCACCGGACCTGCAGGTGTCGAGAACCCGCGCGGACTTCTTGGTGCCCAGCTCCAGGGAGGAACCTTCAGCCAGTGGAAGATTCAAGGAAATGCCGGCGGGGAGAAGAATATTGACCCCATAAGAGGACCTATGAACGAAGGAGGCCTCTACGGCGAACGTCTCGGATGGCACCTACCCGGCTTCGATACGTCGAAGTGGACCAAGGCCAGCCCCGTCACAGATGGAGTAAAGGGTGTTGGTATCAAATGGTTCACTACTACATTCACGCTGGACATTGATAGGGACCTCGACGTACCGCTTGGGATCGAGGTCGGTGCTCCATCGGGAACAATTGCGCGAGTGCTCCTTTTCATCAACGGTTATCAATACGGCAAATTCGTCCCTCACATTGGGCCTCAGACAAGATTTCCTATTCCCCCAGGCATCATCAACACGCGTGGGAAGAACACGCTGAGTGTGGCTCTGTGGGCTCAGACTGAGGCCGGCGCTAAGTTGAGCACCCTTCAGCTGATACAGTATGGGAAGTACCAGAGCGGGTTCGGCTTTGACAAGATTGATGGCAAGGCTCTGCAGCCGTCTTGGAAGGACAGGAGTCAGTACGCGTAGTCGCAGTCAGTTTCGATCAATAGATCCCTTCGTGTTCCAGTATTGATGCTCGATAATTATCTGTATGCGACTAACGACATCCCGATGTGGTCTTTGCTGTACCAGTCGATACCCGTGCTCAATTTAACATGGTTTTCCTACTAATATTGGAACATCTACTGCCGTGGGTCTTGGAACACATCGTGATGCTGACCCTAGTACACTGGTATCCACAACAAAAGGATGTGGAGGCGAGCATGGTGGTTGCTGGTTCAATGCGGTCTTCCTGTCGCATTACAACATGGGCGCCCATTTGCAATGTACGTTCGACGCCGGGCCAACACATCGAGTGCTAATTGTCCAGAAGCCTCGAAGACTGTGCCTTATAGCGACCAAAACTAGAAGATTACAGCGATTGCGATCCGAATACACAAGTCGATTATGCCATCGCCATGACAGAGCGCTGCATCATAGTCAAGAGCATCTATCGCAGGAGTTTTGGTCCTGTGTCCAGGAAACACAAAAGACATGAGGTTTCCGCCGAAGCAGACAGAAAGTTGGCGACTTCGTCTCTGATGCTACAGCAGCATCTTCACCTTCGTCCAACGTTGAACTTGGAATTGTGGCCCGCTACACTGCATCCTGTGTACAACACTGCTCTGCTACTGTTACATCGCCCGAGGCCACTCGTTTCTAATCCTGCATCACCTTCTGGAGTTCCGACCTCTCACGATGCAGACATATCCTCTGCCGCTGCAGGAGTAATCCAGATAAACTTTGAGTCTTTCTATCACCGAGGACAACTACCATCTGTCTGAATGTTTGGTGTTACAGCGCTGTTTACGACAACGATACAGCTAAATGTGGAAGCACCGTTTGCAAATCCGCTGGTGGCTCTCGCTGGAGTTAGGAGATATGATTCCGCCATGTATTTGATGAAGAGCTTACCACAACAATGGCCAATTGCAGGGAGTATACTTTCATTATTTGGGCACAGCGACTAGCTGAAATCCCAAAACTACATGGAGCGGTCGAATTGAGAACGATTCGATCAGAGGCCGATTCTTCGAAAGATATGACAGCGCTGGCTTCGCCTGGTAAGACAGTACGAACAAGTCTTGACCATAAAAAAGAGGGGTTCTTAGCTACTCAGGCTGTCATGGAGGGAGTGACGACTAGCGTGCCCTGCCGTCGATACAGACGTCCCTGGAGCACCGGGGAATGCATTTCTGGAATATTAGATCAAAATGTATTGGCAAGAACCACTCGATTCCGGCACGCATGGTGTAATTGGAGTCTAACGACTGAATATGACAAGATTATGGGACAAGGTTATGGGCGAGAACGACTTAGTACCACACATACTCTCATTTGATATTTTGCACTTTGTACTCGACAATTGGAGCGTTCAAAAGAGTGAGATTTTTCCTTGACACACAAGCCGGATTGCAACGCAGGAACAAGTTCAATGCGAATTTAGACAAGAGGGTGTATGTGTCAGCGCCGATGCTTCCCTAAGACACATCCAGTTTGTGCCCGATTTTCCGCCCCCTTCATAGCGCCAATGTTACAACCATCAACCTTCAACCTCAGGAACAACTCAGCTGTTTACTCTTCCCCTCCCGAAGCTTCGACGTGGCGGCCAGGAATGGCGCTTTCCGTTGATGGTACTCAGGAGCGGGACTGATCCCTTTCCTGTACCATAAAGCTCGCTTTTCTCTGCCATTGCCATCTCCGATACCAAAATGTCTATCTCTGGCCGCATCTTCTTCTACCCATTGACAGTCCCGGAACGATGTCTTCAGGTCGTTGTACGTGAACGTCCCTCGGCCATGATAGTGAGCGCCTAGCAGCGGTATAATCGCCTTGCTCGCAGTGCGACTGTAGTAGTGCGGAATAGAAGAGAAGAGGTGGTGGGTTACATGGTCGCTGGAGATGTGGTGGAAAAAATGGGTGCCGATGATACCAAAGTCGCGGTCGATGGTAGCGGTCGCGCCTCGAAGGAACGTCCAGCTGTCTGCGGTGTACTTCGGAACATCCGGATGTGTATGATGCAAGAAAGTGATCATGACGATGAAATGATTGACTACACACCATGGCACAACGTAGACCCAGAACAGCAACTCGAAACTCCCTAGGTATCGATAGAGAACGTAGAGTCCGGAGATGGTCGAGAGACAGCCAATGTCACTAAGAATGATAGCTGTGACCTCACTGTCCCGAAACATACCTCCCCACGGGTCGAAGTGGGAGTATCGCCAGACTGACAGGCCTTTCTTGACGACAGCCGTGTCAGGGGTGGTGATGTTGGATAGGATGTACCAGTTCCATCCAATCAACTGTTGGAGTATGATCCGCAGGGTTAAAACGACTGGCGCATCCTCTCCTACCTCATCAATCTTGTCCAGGGCAGCACCGATCTGGCGAGCGTATTCGCTACGCTGAGGGGGGACGTAATTCAAATCTCTCTCAATGTGATTGGCATAAATGTGGTGGCGGCGGTGACTTGACTTCCAGCTGAAATATGGCGCGAGCAGGAACGAGTGTAGAACGAACCCGACGGTATCGTTAAGAAGCGGAATCTTTGAGAACCCGCTGTGGCCAGCATCGTGAGCGATCACCCACAAGCCCGTCCAGACAATTCCCTGGCATACACCGTAGCTGCAGACAAGTGTATAGTAGAGGAGACTGGACTGCTCGACCTGTGGCAAGGTGAGGCAGTACCAAAGTGTGCTGAGCAGGATAGCGGAATACGAAATATCTCGGATGAGATAAAAGAAGGACCAGAAGAGCGAAGGCTCAAAGCAATAGCTCGGAATAGCGGTACGTAGTTGTCTGATGCTTAGCTCATTGCTGTTGAGGGTCTACCCATTTGAGTCAGTTGTTGGACGTGTCAGCACTTTTGCGATACCTACTCCAGCGTCGAGCAACTCAGATGGGTGCGGCTCTTTGTGGGTATTGAATCCGGTTCGTTCGGTTTCCATGTCCCCACGTAGTCGATGTGATTCGCGACTGATAATGTTCATCTCAATGGTTTAGACAAGCTTGTTTTTATGGTGGAGCATTGGTGATAGAGATTCACATCCAAGTTAATATTTAATAGGAATGTGCCTTTGACGGAAGCCGCTTGCTTAGTTGAGCCCGAATGCCATTGGTCCCGGTGTTCATGTTGCACCACATGCAATACCACATGAATCACTGCAGAACCACTTTCAGGCCTCCAACGCATCTGACACACCGATTAATTGTCTACTGCAGGCGACAGGGTATGTACAGATCCGCTAGCTCAGGCTTGATCGCAAGGTCTTGTTCGGCGACTTAGCTTAGCTGTCTTATTGGGTAGCTGTGCTGACCGAGTCTTAATCGACACTCCTCTCTTCAACACTACCAGGATACTTGAAAAATGTTCTTTGTGTTGACTCAGCCACTCACATATACGGCGGAGTTGCCGGCAGTGAAGGATCAGATGCACGCTCGCGGATTAAGCGAAGAGCGCCCAAGTTCCGACGACAAAGGATTCGTGCAGGATGGATGGGGCAATAAAACGCAATGGATACGCGCAACGCCACCAAATCAAGATAATCGGATTGTAATTTTTGATACGACACGTAGGCACCCAGAGCTAGTGGAGCAGATGCCGCGAATGCCGTTAGCTACGTCTGCGGCGTGAGTTGTTGAACCAATGTAAGCAGCTTCCCTTCGATTTCCGCCAAAGCATGCCTTGCAGCATCCACATCCACCTCAGTACTACCAAGGAATGTAGTCGGAAGTGTGACGATCATCTTTGTTCTCTTCCGATCCAGCTCTTCAATAAAGCAGCAGTCAAGCGGGATGTGCAACGCCGCTTGGATACTGTGCTGTAGGACCGGCAAGGCAAACAACGGGTTACCGAATGTGAACCGATGAGCACGCTGCAGAGGTTTCCCATGAATCGTGAAGTGTCGCATCCAGCCTGCGTGATTATACTCCGCGAAAAGGACAAATCCCGACGGAGATCCAGAAGCTTCCACCGCTTGCGATATTTCTTTGTCCTTGGTTGCGGCACGCATACGAGAGATGTCAAGCAGTGGGACTTGAAGACGAAATTTTTGGATGATCGTGTCATAGGTGTCGTTGAAGTGACAGCTCAGTTTCGTAATAGTGGTTGAAGTGGCGGTGTATTCACAAGCAAGCTGCGGTTTCGCTGTGGGGTGATGCGCCATGGCGGTCAATGATTGAGTGAAGAAGCCTCCGCTCGGAAAGGTTGCTCAACAAGCGTTGCTATCTACCCCTTGTTATAGCCGAAACGCTACACTAATCCCATGCCACATCTAACTACTCGCGAGTACGGATGTGTAACCGAGGACCCCGACTTTGGCCCACATAACAATCTCGAATAACGTAGTCCACATTGCACCCCTCCGATCTGTTCAAGGTGATATCAAGATGATAGATCAGCATAGCAACAACAAACGACATTTCCATGTATGCAAGCTGTTTTCCGGGACACCCGAGAGGCCCAGAGCTAAAAGCGATGAGCCTCGGCTGGCTTCTTTGATTGAAGGTGCCGTCATCCTGAAGCCATCTTTCGGGTTCAAACTGATTGGGATTCAACCAGATGTGGGGATTACGCTGTAGAGCATAAGCCGAGACTCCCAGATTGGTGCCTTCTGGATACCGGACTCCATCAATCACGGTACCGCCACTTAGCGCCTCCCGTTGGAGGTGGCCTGCAGTAGGTGGGCATAAGCGTAATGCCTCATTGATGCATGCCCGGAGGTATGGAAGTGCTGCCAGTCGTCGATAAGACATGTCCTCGATGGAGAGGAATTCTTTCTGTATCTCCCCGGCGACTTTCTCCAATTTATCTTCATGCGTCGTCAGGTAGAAGATAATTGCTGCAATTGCGATGGAAGTAGTGTGGGTTCCAGCTATCATGAGTAACACGCTCTCTGCACCAAGATCTCCCATTGAGAAACCCTCTCCAGTTTCTTGATCTCGAGCCTTGAGAAGGTATTGAAACATGTCTTGCGAGACGGGCGCGTCCTTGTCCGAGGCTTTACCCATCTTCATTCGCCACATCAAAGCTGCAACGCAGAACTCTCGGAAGTTTGAATTCTCCCGCACAAAAAGCCGACCTAACTTATTTGTTAGGCTATTTTTGAAGAGCAGGTACCGGAGTAAGTGGGTCCACGGGTGATAGCCGAGCATGTACCAGATCCGGGTCGTACGCGGAAGTAGTTCAGTCACGTACCGGTCCCTCTCCGAATATCTTAGTCCAAAGTCTTTCCCATAGCAAAGATCACCAAGGATGTCAAAGATAATATAGTTGGCCCAAGCTGCAAAATCAACGGTACGGCTGCCCTTACCTTCCGTCACGAGATAGTCCAGCCACTCCTTGGTCAAGCGTTTGATCCTGCACTCGTAATCGCGAAGTGCTCTCTCGGAAAAGGCATGAGCCAATATCCGTCGTTTCAGCGCATGTCGGACCTTGTCGCGGGCAGTAAAAGTGCTCTCAAAACCTCCTGCAGAGTCTTTGACGCACTGATACCAGTCGCCTTTACGGACGTTGGCCTCTCTCGATGTATAGATGTTTTCCACGGCCGCCAGGGTGTTGAAAGACATTGAATCTGGACTGAAACGCACAGCTGATCCATATTTCGAATGAAGTCGTAAAAGCCATATATGGCGATCGCCTTTTGCAGCATGGTACCAATTTGGCCATCCAGAGATGCGTGAAAACAGTGGTCCTGGATGTTTAGCTAGTGGATGTAGAATAAGCTTGTGCGCGACAGTGCACGTAACCTGCAATAAGTGAGTATAGTCTCGCATACTGTTGTCTCGCAATATAGTCTTACCACTGTAATAATCGACAAGGCGAGAACAGTGAAGACCTGCTCATGCATAATCATGATGAGTGATGATAATGTCATATCTCGGTGTATCTGATCGTTGCATTTGTAATTGGACTTTCAAGTAGAATCAGCCTTCCCTTTGTACAAGGCGCTACTCATGCACGAGCTGTGAACTATACCTAGCTGGCAGGTGCCGCGTCCCCGCAGTGAACACGAAGACCCCACGATCATGGGTCAGCTTACACAGCAGCTAACACTAGCTCCAGCCTAGTTCCATTCAGTAAATGATCACTTGGGCGCGCTCAGCTCCTCATGCAGGGTTCATCGAATGTCCTTTGTTATCGATAGCCGCTCTGTTGCACCTGGCGAGTTCATATTTCTGCTCCATCGCTCCGCCGCGAATGAGCACCACTTCCAACAAAGCCATGGGTTCCACGCTCCTTTTTCTCACTTATGCGGTGTTCGCAACTATAGCGTATACTTTGTTCGTCTGTATTGGACGAGTTTACTTCCATGCTTTCGCACACGTTCCTGGCCCAATCTTAGCGAAGCTTACGAACGCGTACAGCGCTTATCATGCTGCGAAGGGGGACACGCATGTTATGATACAACGTCTTCACGAGCAATATGGTACGAGGTTCCGTGTCAAAGCCGTGGCATCACAATTGCTTATCTATTTCCAGGGCCTGTGGTCCGGTATGGACCGGACAGGATTCTTTTCAACAGTCGAAAATCGATGGAAGGTAAGAACCGATCGATTGGGCAAGGTTTCGTATTTGTTCTCACAACTAGCTTCAGAGATATATGGCCGCCATGAAAACCTTTTCAAGGGCAGAGCATATGATGCCATGAGGGTACTTTATTTTCTCCAGGACCAGAGAGCTTTACTGAGATTTGATCCAGGTACAACCGCTTCCTAGCGTGTTCAACGCTGCAAGCAACGAACTTCACTCCAGGCGGAGGAAAATCATCTCCCAAGGCTTTTCTGAGCAAGCAATGAGAGCGTCGGAATCGAAAATTCTGAGACATGTTGGGAATTACTGTGATGTCCTGTTTGAACCATCAAATGGCAAGGATTGGGGTGAAGCACGAGAGACGACGCAATGGAGCGCCTTCTTTGCCATCGATCTCATTGCGGACCTTACGGTTGGAAGATCTACGGCAATGTTGACAAGTCCTGATAATCGGGTCTACAATCCGGCACGCAAGGCCAATTTCGTTCGCATGGGGCTTGCTATCCAATGGCCTGAGGCATTTTGCAGCGGCATGGTAAACCCGATCAAAGTAGGTGAAGTTCTTTTCCCCAAGATCGCGAAGCTGGGAAAGGAGTGGCATATGCTCTTGGGCTCTTGGATTGCTTCACGCTTGACGGAGCTTAGGTCAGAAAAGGCAACTGGTGAAAGCGACATGATCACGGCAATCGCTCAATACAGAGACCCTGATTCGGGTGAAGGTCTTAGCGATGGTGAGCTAACGGCCGAGATGACTACTCTACTCATTGCCGGAAGCGGTACTATCACCACTGGTATGACGAGCCTTCTCTGGTATTTGTCCCGGTATCCGGACGAGTATCAGAAAGCGGTCCAAGAAGTGCGTAGCATCTTCAAAAAGCCTCAAGATATTGGGATGAACAGCAGATTGAGCAGATGCACCTATCTCAAGGCCTGTTTGCAAGAGGCTATGCGGGTCTCCCCAGCTCCTACTGCGCCACTCTACCGTGAAGCTGGCCCGGGGGGTGCATCCGTCTGCGGGATCTATGTCCCGGAAGGCTACGAAGTCGCCACCTCAATCTATGCTTTGCATCACAACGAAGCGCATCACCCTGATTCTTTCAGGTTTGACCCCTCAAGATGGCTGCAAGATAACGAGAAGGTTGCAGCCACGAAAGCGGCATGGGCACCATTCTCTGTCGGTGACCGGAACTGTGTGGGCATGACATTAGCCACAAATGAAGTCTTGATTACAATGGTAACTATCCTTTGGCACGGCGATTTCAGGATTGCAGATGATGCAAAGCTGGCTAGCATTGGCGCTGGCAGTTCGCGTCTTGGACCTGGGAGGCAAAGGGAAAAGGAGTTTCAATTGTACGACACCTTCGGTGCTTCAACCGATGGACCTTATCTCCAATTCAAGCGGAGAGAGACTATATAGTTCTCTATGAATAATCCATCAATCCGAATTCTTCAGTATCAAGATCATTACAACTACATACATACGTCTTCCTCCAAATGCCACTGAAGAATCTCGTGAAGGAAATTGCCTCTGACCCATGGAAAGGTGGTACAAGAACTTTTGCATGGCACAATATTATAACTAGGTTTAAACAGGGTGCAATGCGAATTATATCAAAAATTCAATTGGAAATTCCGAAAGATACGCACGATGAGTAAGTAACTACATAAGAGTCCCTATGACTTGATTTAGGCCTCGTTACTCTACAAGCAAGACAATGCCCCCTTAAATAGTCAGGTAAAAATGGGATGTGCAGTCCTACTCTCTCGTTGGAGAGGAATCCAGCAACCTAGGTCAACTTATGCGTTCATGCAAGTACCCTAATTCATCTACTTCGAGTACTCGAACTGTATGTCCAATGAATCGATCGTGGCGGTTGCAACTTGTGTTCCAGCAGGTAAAAGCCTCAACAAAATGTCGATGTTGGCTACCCCACCTCCGTAGGCTGACGTTATGCCTGGAGATGTAGATGTGTCGACCCAGTTGCCTCCGGATGGGTTCGACGGAATGCTATTGCTCACATCGGACTAGTGTTTTGCGTGTGAGCAGTATACCTTGTTTGTTGATGTCACGTGGCTTGGAAGAAATAGGGCCGTCTTACCGTCTTACCGCCCACAGTATACGCCACCTTGTAAGTTCCACCATCGTTCTCCACGTAGCCCCGAACATTCGTTGCTTTGTTTATGGTGTACTTCCACTTCGAGTCCAGCTGTAGATCGAGCGTAATCACGCAACGTTTTGTCTTGTCGATTTGGGTGCTATCCACGATCATATTGTCGAATCCCACTGTAGCTCCGTCGCCAATACCGAGAACGAAAGACGCTGAATTCCCCGAACAACCTGTTCCACTCGCGGTGACGGATTTCAGAACCACATTTGCCTCCGGTGGTGCGCGTGCAACGATTGCTTTAGCGACACGGTGGACTATTGGGGTTGTCGTTGGGAGTGCAACCGCAACGGCGGGCAAGAAAGCGGCCAGCGACTTGAAGTACATGGTGTTATTGACTGGGAATAGCCCCCTTGGTTGATCTGTTGCTGTTGCTGCTACACGAGCCGTCCCCAGTCTTATAGAAGTCCAGTTACCCGGCATATTTTAGCTCGGGATATACACGGAGATCTAGATGAGGGCGCATTTACCAGATCTTGTTATGTGTAAGGCTCACTGCAGCGGCAAATATCGATACGATGCTAGGCATATTGTGACGCCAATATTTACCATCCTGGCGGGTCACTTACGAACTTCACGTCAGCCCTGCGTTGCAACACTGCCCCTCCATCTGGTCGTTCCGGATTTGATGCATGGCACTAATTTAATCATATGAGTTATATATATATCTGGTCGTGTGGAAAAGCTATTCACATATGGTTCCCGAAATTTAACATCTTAGTACACTCAGGTAAGGAGAAAGTAGGCACTGACCTTGAGTTTGCTTCTGAAACAAAGTTCATGTATGTAAAGATCTGAGTGGGTACCGAGTATCCTGAGTATTAAACCGATGTATCGAAATAATAAAGACTTCACTCGGTGAACGTGTATGTTTTGACCAGTTCCTCGGAAACAGAGAAGTGTAGTCAATAGTTCTGCTCTAGCGTGATCCGAAGGTTTTGCATATTTTAGCCGCTATATAGAGTGAGAGTGAAGGCGCTAGTCCTGATTGAGACATGCATCCGACTCGCCTGGGCTTCTCTGGCCCATGGAATATGATGGAAAGGTTTCACACGCCATAAAGTTCTCAAAAACCCGGTCTTGCATTACGTACAGTCTTAGAGCTCATGTTGTATTTACATTACAGCAGTGATAACACTTGCTGAGGGCCTTGATTTAGAAGAGCTTGCTCCTCACAACTCTCTAGTTGTCGGGCTCGTCTGGGATCTCGAAATCGTCCTCGTCCTCAGCCACGGCCCTCTTGGTATCAGGCTCGTCCGGGATATCGAAGTCGTCATCATCAACAGTTATAGCCCTCTTGGTATCCGGCTCGTCTGGAATTACGAAATCATCTTCGCTATCTATCAAGACTGCCCTCTTAGTATCAGGTTCGTCGGGGATATCAAAGTTGTCTTCGTCATCAACAGATATGGCCCTCTTGGTATCTGGTTCGTCTGGGATCTCGAAATCATCATCTTCAACAAGGCCACTGCCCTGGGCGCCACGCTTGTCAACTATAGGTGCCTTGATGTCGAGAGAAGGGCCAGACCGAACGGCGATGGCTAAGTTGGATCAGCTTCAATCTAGCGCTCTCCAAATCTGAGAAAAACATACAATCACCCTCAATTGCTATAGGTGAAGCTGATACCAGGCCAGCCAGGGCTGCAAGTGCCAGAGTCCGATAGAACTGCATGTCGACAGGAGTTGGAGTGTTGATTTTGCGAGCGCGCGAACAAAGAAAAAGTTGAAATGATTCTACAAATTGATGAACGTGAATAGAAAATAGTGTTCGAATGAAGAGCGAGGATCAACCTGCACTGCCGCAAGAAAGAGACAATGCAGCTGTTCTTTATGAGTCTAAGGGAGTGCTCGCCCGTAAGTTTGGGTTGGTGGTCAAAACATCCTCAAGCACCTTTTGAAACAGGAATGTCCCCAAAACTATGTGCTCTTCTCTACGGGAAGGGAGATCCCGCTGTGAGCGTGGGTAGCATGAAGCGGGGCATGGTGTCGGGGCACCTGGGCTCCAACAAGCTGACACTCGAATATATGATGACACGACGTTGGGATTGCCGTCCATCTGGGCCATAGCACGCCTCGAGAAACACCTAACGATCCAACGTGTGCGAAAAGTGTAGCATCTAAGGTATGAAACAGTGTTAAAACTTTCCTTATACGGTGCTAGCGGAGGCTTAGCGGTGCTTGTCGCGCTAGGCAAGACGAGATCTCACGCAGCACGAGTCACGACATCCGCTTATGCCATCGCCAACATCATGACCGCCATCTTTCGTCCGTGTCGTAAACAAGTCACTGTCATGAACTTCGCGATGGGTAGGCTGCGGCTGAGCTTGATTCGCACAATCATAGCAAGCGTGCACGCCTTTACTCCAGGGTTTAGAGCTCCAGACGACCATACCTAGGCATCTACACGTTGCGGTCTAACATCATACATCCTATATTCCCATGAGCATAAGCAGCGCAATCAATTTGTGACGACGCGACGAATTCACCTGCGGCATCGTTGACACTTGGACATCGCAAGCGAAACCCAGGTACGTCTATACGGTAGTGTAGGGAGTCTATGCAAGCCGGGAATTTGCGGAACGTCTTTCACTCACGCGTCCACCCATCAACTCAAATAGATTTACGCTACCTTCCCATCGTCTATAAGGCGAAGCGCCCGCATCGCTGGACGGAGTGCTTCTGATCTTCCTATATCGGTAGCAGCGTGAGCATTTCTTGTGCGATGCTCCCTCGATTTGCGTCTCTTCGAGGGCCCTCTATCGTAATTGAGTTATCATCCGATCGTAATATATTATAAACAGCTGCATCGGGTCAGGGCGTTGATCTCGAATGTATGGCTTGCAGGCGGCCAGCTGAAAAATCTTGGGCGAATACACATATTGTCCATATATCTCTTCACTCAAGTCTCCTATGGCGTCGTTGCAGTAGTCAGGGCCTGTTGCCGTCCTGTTCGGATACTGCTACCACCTTTTGCACTTTTGCGCTCGAGACAATGCGCATCATAAGGGACATTCCGCCAAGATGGAAGGGCAGGAATACGTGCATTCCAACGTGTCGTTGACATACATGTAGTGGAAGCCCAAACTTTCGGATGCTCTATCATTTTCCGCTCCCCAGACACCCACGGGCGTCTCCCGCTTGCTTTTTCACGACTCCGGGATCCCCAAAAGGTTCTGCGGTCCCATCACTTTAGCACCGCTCCCTGTCACTTGCGTCGACATTAATACCAAGCATGCCACGCTTAGACAGGCTGAGCAATATCCAGGACGATGTTGAATGCTACTGCCTAGACCTTCGCGTCTATCCCGAAGTATCCCAGTGTCCATCATCGCCAATCCTCACCGTAGAATCGGCACAAAACCTCGCACAACAACTGGATATTCCACTGCAAGCTCTTGACCACGAAGCCTCAGCCAGAAGCGGCATACAGACAATCTTGGGTAGCGGCAATGCGCTGTCAAAGAAACAGATCGTGTGCGGTAAGGGGGATGCAGTGCAGCGAGAGTTTCCCAGTGCGTTCGAACAGCCCCACGACCCAGAGGCCCATGAAAAGTTCGTCGACCGTGTTGGATCTTCCTCAATACTCTTGCTCTTGCTGGTGGTTCTTGGAAATATTGTGTGGAAAAGGTGAGCTGGTTGTCAATATGCCTGGCTCGCAGCTAATTACAACCAGATTTGGCCGGAGGAGACGGTGGTATAGACTACTGAGCCAAAGAGAACTCAGCAGGGGTAACGACGAAGCATCTAAGGAAGAGAAACCTCTGCACGAGAACGAAGGAAATGGTACGGGCTGGGGTAAGACATCGTGAGATATCCAGAGTAGTCTCGAATTGGGTGTGTCGAGAGTACTCGCC
This sequence comes from Paraphaeosphaeria sporulosa, assembly GCF_001642045.1. Taxonomy (NCBI): domain Eukaryota; kingdom Fungi; phylum Ascomycota; class Dothideomycetes; order Pleosporales; family Didymosphaeriaceae; genus Paraphaeosphaeria; species Paraphaeosphaeria sporulosa. The sequence continues at coordinate 3,748,625 of NW_017253361.1, read as the reverse complement.
TGCATAAGCAGGGAGCGATAGGCAGCCATCAGAGGAAAAAACGACAATGTGCATATCCTAGCTAGTGGTCTGCAGCAACCGAACGCTCCCTTTCTACAGACCCTTTTTTCTTCTACCAAGCGCACACGCTTTACGTGGCAATGGAGAGGGATAGAAGTCTCAGCAGCAATAGTGACACAAGTACCACCAGTCTTTCTCTGCCAGACACATGCACACCCACGTTGCGTCAAACACTGCGATTGCTAACACCATCTCGGGGATATGAACGGGCCACAAGTCTTGTTCGTGTGTCAAGGTATCAAAGAATTGCGCTCCACTTACAGCCTGCATGCAACGTTGCACTCTATTCCACAAAAATATTGGCAGCAAACGTTTACCCGAATGCGCGCGAGCCGAAAACAAGACAACGCAATGACCTTGTGCACGATTGTATTTCTCTTATACCTGCCTTCCCCAGACGGATTCGAGAAACCTGCGTCCCGTTCTTTAGCGCAGTGTTCGTTGGCGCGGACGCAAGTACCCAACACTACCTCCTGTCAGACTCCTGCGATTTCTTAACGGAGCCTAAACAGCACGTGAAGTAGAACCGAGACAGGAGCCCTACTGTTGGTTTCCCGAGGATAACCCAAAGCGTGGTTCAAGCTCCACAAGACTTCCACTCCGCGCTATCTCGAGCCCACCGCTCGTTCACTCTGATTGCTGATAGCTCCACCGTCGCCACCCACAACCTTGTCTCGGCCCCCTAAAGGACGTCTCAGCCAGCACAGCGCACCCAGCCCAAGACCCAGCACACCACATCGTCCAACGAGCCCCACGTCACCTATAAGTTCTATCCGCAAACACCTCATTCTGCCCCTCCACCTTCCCATCCTCCACGACCCTTTTGAGCCCCCTTTGTTACCCCACCGAGATGGCTCCCCTTGCCGTTTTCGTCTGCCTTGTCTGCCTTTCCTTCCTCGCCGACGCTCTCCCTGCAATTCCGAAGAGTTCAACGACGTGGCTCATTTCCAACTTCTCCCTCACCCTCTCCCCCGCCCAGAACTCAACCTCCCTGCTCTTCTCGTTCACCGACCCCTCGCCCGCCTCTCCCACAAACTTGACCTGCACATCCAATACCACGGCGACCACGCAAGCCTGCGGACCGAATCGCGACGTGCTGTTCAAGGTCAGCGAGGACCTGGGGGAGGTGGTGCTGAGGAGGCGCATGAGTTCGTGAGTCTTTGTACCGTTTCATCCTAGGAGTGATCTTGGACACTGCGTCCCCCCCTCTGTGTGCCCCATCGCGTGGGGAGATTGGTATTGGTTTCTGGACGAAGGTGGGAATGGGAGGGATGCGTGCTGACGGTTGGTATACAGAAACTCCACAAACATGGGAACAGCGAGGCAGGCGACGCATTGGATGGAGGGAGTTAATATGACGGAGACGGAGGCGGGGCGGCGGTATATGAGGGCTGAGGATTGGGTTTTTACTGTGAGCTCAGTGTCGGGATGAGGCCTTTGTGTATATTCAGAATGGGTTCATCGACTTGAGATTGGCTATTGCCAGCGAAACCGAACAATGGAGACCGGGACATTGCAGCGGTAAAACGAGAAGTGCGACTCAGACATTCGACATGTACGATGGATATAACTTGCAAATGACAACCCTACCTAACAATGAACAAGAAAAAGCTAGCTTGGACAAAACCGATTAAAATTTAATGGTCGAGTGGCCTCGACGCTCACCTCTTGGTCGCAAAGTGAACAGACCCGTAGACTCCAAGAACCGACCCAAGATATCCGATGGGATGGAGCGGACAGCCAAGCTGCAGCGCACAGACGCGTCAAGAAGCTCGTGATATTCCCCTCGTGTAGACGCACGAATAACAACCGAATAATGCAATTTCCTCTCTAGCAGTTGCAGCCTGCGGGGCCCTGGGTTTGGGCCGCGTCCCGTCCGAGGTTTACGCTCTGTCTGCCCTGGCCAGGGCGGAGGTTTCGCGGACCGCCCTGGTCCAGAGGGAGCTTCTTAGCGATGGCGGTGAAGAGTTCCCGCACGTTCTCGCTGGTCTTTGCGGAGGTCTCGAAGAAAAGGAGGCCGGCTTCGCGGGCGTACTGCTCAGCGTCGGCGGCGGGGATGGCGCGCTTATCGGGCGACTCGGTGACAAGATCGAGCTTGTTGCCGGCAAGGGCGATGATTATGTTCTCGTTCGCTTGGCGCTGCAGCTCCTTTACCCAGGCTTTCGCCTTATCTAGCGACGACTGTGGGTGTTAGCGGGGTGCGAGCCTCGCGGTGGCTGGCAGCACCTACAGCCTGTGTGATGTCGTATACTACCACGGCGCAGTTGGCGTTCCTGTAGTACATGGGCGCGAGTGACTTGTAGCGCTCCTGGCCGGCGGTGTCCCAGATCTCGAACTTGACTGTGGTGGACTCGTCGAGGGCGATGGTCTGGGTGAGGAATGCGGCGCCGATGGTGGACTCCCGGTAGTCGTCGAATTGGTCCTACGCATGTCAGCCGCTGTGGATCCAGCACATGCCGCTCGCTCGCATACCTTGACGAAACGCAGTACCAGCGAAGACTACATGCTGTTAGCTCCCGTTGCTGCTGCCTTGAAAGCACATGCGCACCTTTCCGACGGCGGATTCACCTGCACGAGTCAGCACTCCACACGGCATGCACAAAGGACCGGCGCAACATACCGAGCAGCACCAGCTTGAACTGCGCGAACCTGGAGCCGCCGGGGCGGCCGCCCTGTTGCGGTCGTGCCGACATGCTGGAGAAGGAGCGGCGGGCGATCGGGGCTGCGGCAGGTACAGGAGAAGGGGGTGCGGGCGCGGAGGAGGGTCTGGGGTATATCGAGCGGACGGGAAGGCAGATGGCGTAGGTTGTTGGCGGGAGGAGCGAAAGGTAGCTGCGTGACGCGGACTGGGCGAGCATTGAGGGACCTTAGCGCCTCCACAGGCCTTGGCATACGTGCTGCGGGCAGGTGCGTTTGGCGACATCTGGACCCTGCCTGGGATCACTTTCATTCTCCAAAACACACTGCGCCTGACTTCAAATCGTCTGCATTCCGTTCGCGTTGTACGCACAGCCCGCCAACACGCGCTCCACCTGCCGCACTGTCGCTACCGCCCAGCATGGCTGCCGGCCTGCCGTTCCGCGACATCAACGTGCACTCGTCGCCCTCGCACTACGCCTTCTCGTCGCCGTCGTCCCCCTCTGCGCCGACATTGGTGGTCGACCGCCCCAGCGGCGACCTCCGCTTGCACGATGGAAAGCTTCTGGGCTCGAAGCGCGTGTCCAGCATCGCTGGCATTCTGGGAATGATTAAGCTGCGGCTAGGTTAGCCTCTCCACCGTGCAAGCAAGAGCCCGGCTGATGAGTATGTGAAGACAAGTACATAATCGTGATCACCAAGGCCCAGCCCGTGGGCAGGATAAAGGGTCACATGATCTACAAGGTCATCTCCACAGAGTTCCTGCCGTTGCGCGAGCGACCGCTGCACGATCCTGATGAGGACACGTACCTCAGCTTACTCAAGACGCTGCTCAAGAGCTCCCCGCTCTACTTCTCCTACTCGTTCGACATCACCAACAGCTTCCAGCGACAGGCCCACACCGATCCCTCGGTGCCATTATGGAAGCGCGCCGACGACCGCTTCTTCTGGAACCGCTTCGTGCAGAGCGATCTGATAGACTTCCGCGGCGGGCTGAACACTGGCTATGGCCACAGACATCCTAGCGGCCAGCAGCCCGAGGTGGACCCCTTCATTCTGCCAGTCATGTATGGCATGATGGAGATTAAGAACACCTCTATCAAGGGGACTCCCTTGACCTTCATCCTCATCACCCGTCGGTCGCGGGTACGAGCGGGCACGCGTTACTTTTCCCGGGGCATCGACGAGAACGGCAACGTGTCCAACTTCAACGAGACAGAACAGACCATCATCCTTAATGACCACGCCTCCGGAGGACTAGGTGGCTACGGATCCAATCAGAACGGTGCTGCTGGCGGTAACGCGGGCAAGGAAATCCAGGTCCTGGCCTATGTTCAGACGCGCGGAAGCGTGCCCGTTTATTGGGCGGAGATTAATACCTTGAAGTACACGCCAAAGCTTCAAGTGCGGGGAGTTGAGAGCGCTGTCCCCGCAGCCAAGAAGCATTTCGCAGAACAGATTCGTCTGTATGGAGACAATTGGCTGGTCAATTTGGTCAACCAAAAGGGCCGTGAAAAGAACGTCAAGGAGGCATACGAGCAGATGGTCGACTACCTTGTGAACTCACCCGCAGAGAACACCGAAGGGGACCAAATTACATCCGAGAAGTTCCATGTCATAGAACCACAACAGGCTAAAACGACGTTTGATCGCATCCACTACGTCTACTTCGATTTCCACAACGAGACTAAGGGCTTGCAATGGCATCGCGCTAAGCTACTCATGGACCAGCTTGCACCGTACGTCATCAAACACGGCTACTTCCGTGGCGTAGACATGCCGGGCGACTCTGGACGGGTTGAGGTTCGAGGACATCAGACGGCCGTTGTCCGCACGAACTGCATGGACTGCCTGGATCGCACAAACGTCGTCCAAAGCATGATCGGCCGCTTCATCCTCTCTCGCATGCTCATCGACCTAGGCATCATCCGCGAAGGCGAGAACGCCGAAGACGACCAGGCCTTTGAGTTCCTCTTCCGCAACGTTTGGGCTGACAACGCCGACATCGTCTCCAGGTCCTACTCCGGCACAGGCGCACTCAAGACCGACTTCACGCGCCTCGGCATTCGCACCAAGCAGGGCGCCCTCCAGGATCTCAATAACTCCATCACGCGCTACGTCCTGAACAATTTTGCAGACGGGCCCCGTCAGGACGCCTTCGACCTCTTCCTCGGCACATACCTACCGTCTGACTCGGGCATCGGCGGTCAGCTCCTCTTCGCGGACCGCCGTCCGCTATTCATCCAGGCCATCCCGTACATGCTCGCCGCGAGCATCTTCCTCATCTTCGTAGGCATGTTTACGCGCAGGGCGCCTGAAGCTGCGGTGTGGCCGCTGCGCTTCATCATCGTTCTTTGCGTGGCGATGGCGGCTGTCTCGGGCAACTTCATTTGGAGCAATGGCACGCTTTATGTAAGCCGAATCCACACTCACATTGTCCCTTGAGCTCTTGAGCTAAAACAGGATGATGCTAACACACGCGCAGGTCAACTGGCCGAAGCTGAACCGCCTCCCGTACGCCATCGAGTCGGTGCAGGATACGCTCTCGCGCGTGTCACACAATCCTGTGGTCGGCGGTCTTGTGGGCACGAAGCACGAGCGGGGAAAGAGCGATGCGCGACTGCTGGGGTTGGAGGAGGGAAAGAAGAGGATAGAGTAGGTGGTTGGGTTGGCGGCGAGTGCGCGGGTCTCGGAAGGGCATGTACGAGTAAGGAGCCGATGATTGATTCTCTACCAACATACATGACACTGGATACAGATAGAAGTTTAATTACAACACGTCGCATTGGTCATTGAAGTTTTCATTGCTTTCTCATGTGCTAAGAAACCATCGTGTAGAACGTCTGAGACCCAGCGTCTGACTTGTTTTTGAGGACCGACGCCTGCCAACGAAAACATTGAGCATGCACTCAATGACGGGACGAAAGGAAAAGCCTGAACAGAGACTGCTACATATGATGGTGATACAGATCCATGGGGTATCATTTAAGGAGGTACAAATCTAGGACGCAAGGAAAGCTAAGTCGGTTGGGGAAGACTGAGACGCAAGGAGAGCGGGATGTTAGACGTCGGCGGTGTAAGGAGAAGGTTGTTGGAAAAAGGTCGGAGATGTAGGGAGAGGCGAGGTAGCGAGTGCATGTACCGAGGAAAGGTTTGCATGGTCGTGAAGTGGTATCGTAAAGAGCCGAGGAGATGTATAATGGTGTCGAGACAGTAGCCAGAGCCAAGGAGATATACAAGAAGGTACATGGGTAGAACTCTCGGTGCCACGTGGTACCCCAGGGTGGGCGCGCAACCAGTGGTCGAACTTTCCGTGACGGTGGCAATACCATATCATGGGCCCGGCAACAGATGTCGGATTGGTGTAAGGCAACGAAGTAGCTGTACTTTCGGAAGAAGCAGCCTTGGTCCGTATGTGTCTGAGCAACGAACGGCTAGCAAGCAGCGCGGACAACGGGCAAGACGACCACGTCAAACTCATCGTCCACGCTCTCCTGGCTGCCCTCGCTCGCCTCGGTCTCCTCTTTCAGCGCAGCATCGTCTTCCCCGTACTTGCCACCCACGAAATCCCACCCGTCGCCTTCGAGCCGCCGGCGCAGGCGCTCGCGGTTCGAACTCGCGGCGCGCTTAACGAGCGGTGCCCAGGCACTCTGCTTCTTCGCGCCTGGGAGATGCTTCTGCTGCGGGGTCTCGTTGTCGACCTCCCAATCGTCAAAGTCAGGCAAAATCCAGAGGTCTGACTCTGCACTGTTCACATTTGCGTTTAGGTTGAGGCACGTGCTCTGGTGCATCTGTTGCTCCAGCTGTGACTCCTGGGTGGGTTGCAAGCGACAGCGCTGGTTGACAATCCAGTAGCTTTTCCCATTTGTGTACCCTGCGAGTGATATACGTGGCGGAGACGACGCGCCTCTCCGCTTCGCAGCTTTGGCATCTTGAGAACGCCTAGGTGCTGGTATCGTGGGCACATGTGCAGCGCGGATATCGAAGCACGACATCTCCATGGGATCCATGGGGTAGAGACACGGGTCACGCGCGAGGTGGGCGCCTGCACTCGGATCGCCCATGCTTGGTGAGGCTGAGAAAGTTGGCTTGTGCAGGACAAGTGTTCGGCTCGGTTCGAGTTCTGTGAACCCGCGTGTATGGACTCAGATCACTCCAGGAAGGAAAATTAGTGGGGCAGAACAGCCACAAGATGAAATTGCTGCAGTGTGAGTGCAATGCAGGTGATGAAGTGGGGTAGGAGCGCCGGGTGGGGTGCGAACGAGGTCAATCAGTGTTGCGATATGGCTGCCTAGAGGGAAGAAGAGTCATTGTGCGATGACGTAGGGCTGCCGTGTGTTGGTGGCGGTGTTCAGATGCGTGTCTCAGCGACGTGGTCGAACGAAAGGTAACCCGAGTGAAAAAGTGAATGAATGAAGAGGGCGTGGGTACGCCGGCGAGAGGGAGTCCTTTTTGTAGGGACGGATGCCGGACTTGAGTTTGTCATATGGAAGCCCGAGACAGCCGCAGCAACGTGGAGCCTATGACAGTGGGATGTGCAGATGCGATGCGAGAATAAGAGCATGCTAGTGAGTGAAGAGCAAACGATATTCCATGATGATTTTATTTGGACAACCTCCTATAGAGGGCTGGACCCTGGCCATGGTGGGCGGTCTGGTGTTGGGTGCCTGAGGCATCCATGGGTGTCAGGCATGTGTTTACCGGAGCGGGACGGGCGGGGCCAGCATCTGGCCCGAGCGGCATGACCGCTGGCGGCAGGAGCTCTCCAAGATTCTGCAGCTGCCGGACAACCACCGCTACCGTCGACCTCCCCATCTCGAAGCATTGGAGGGTGCCATTATGCTGCGCGCCTCTATCCTGCGCGCCCGGCCGGCCCTGCGGCCAATTGCCCCCAGGGTGCGCCCGCAATGGCAGCAAGCCCAGCGCTTCTACGCCGACGACAAAAAGTCGCTCGGCGAGACGAGCATCCCCAATCCCGCGCCAACCGTCACGCCGTCTACCTCTGCCCCCGTCGAGAACGCGACTATCCCCAGCTCTGACATCCCGAGGGCACCGCCGGCTCCCGAGACCTCTGCCTCGCGCTCGGCGCCCGTCGTGCAGCCCGCAACGCTCCCACCCACCGGCCCCGGCACCGCCAGCATTGCCCCCGACCCAAAGAGCGCACCCAAGCCGAAGCGGAAGCGGCGTCTGGGACGCTTCCTTCTCTACACGCTGCTGCTCTCTGCCCTCGGATACGGCGGTGGTGTGTGGTACTCGCTCGTCTCGGACAACTTCCACGACTTCTTCACCGAATACGTGCCCTTTGGCGAGGATGCCGTGGCTTACTTTGAGGAGCGCGAGTTCCGAAGGCGCTTTCCTGGACGTGCTGGCCAGCCGCGACTACACCCGCAGGTCACGGGCGAGAGCAAGGTCACCATCCCCGGAAATAGCGGCCTCACTTCGCGCCTAGCCAGCGAGCACAGCACTGATCTCGCCGTAAAGGGCCCGCACGTCAGCGCCACCGACGATAATGCTAAAGCTGCCCACGACAGGTCCTCACCGTCGCCCAAGGTCGCCTCGCCCACATCCCAAGACAAGGAGGGGAAGCCTACCGAGTCCAGCACCCACCAGCTCTTGCCAAAGGAGGAAGCCAAGTCCGTCCCCGCAACCGAAACGAAGCCTGCGCCGACTCCAGCTCCAGCTCCAGCGAAGCAAATCGCACAGATTGATCATCTGAACACGCCGCAAGCCAGCGAGCCCATCGTGCAGGACGTTGTCAAGATCGTAAACGATATCATCACCGTCATCAACGCCGACACCAACCGTGACACCAAGTACAACTCTGCGCTGGAGAAGGCCAAGTCGGAGCTCAGCAAGGTTGTGTCCGACATTAACCTGCTCAAAGCGAACATCCAGAAGACGGCTGAGGAACAGATCAATGCCGCTCACACCGAGTTCGACGGAGCCGCAAAGGAGCTCGTGCAGCGTCTAGAGCACCAGATGAAGGTTCAGGAGACGCAATGGAAAGAAGAGTACGAGAACGAGCGCGAGCGCCTCGCCCAGGCGTACAAGGAGAGGACTCGCTCTGAGCTGGACGCTGCTCAGAAAGTCTACGAACAGAAGCTGAAGAACGAGTTGCTTGAACAGAGTATTGCCCTCCAGCGCCAGTTTGCCGGTTCTGTACGGGATCAGGTCGAGAATGAGCGCGAAGGCCGTCTTGGCAAGCTAAACGAGCTTTCTTCCTCTGTACAGGAGCTGGAGAAGCTGACTGCGCAATGGAACTCGGTCATTGACGCCAACCTTAAGACACAACATCTTGTAGTTGCCGTTGAGGCAGTCAAGTCTGCTCTAGAAAACCAGATCGTACCCAAACCCTTCATCACCGAGCTCGCTGCTCTAAAGGAGATTGCCGCTGATGACCCCGTGGTCGCCGCCGCTATTGCGAGCATCAACCCTGCTGCGTACCAGCGCGGCATCCCCAACTCAGCACAGCTCATCGACCGTTTCCGACGCGTCGCCCAGGAAGTGCGAAAAGCTGCTCTTCTCCCCGAAGACGCTGGTGTCGCATCGCACCTTGCTTCCTTGGCCATGTCTAAGGTCCTGTTCAAGAAGTCCGGCCTCGCCGTAGGCCAAGACGTCGAAGCCGTGCTCGCGCGGACAGAAGCGCTCCTCGAGGAAGGCGACCTCGACGCGGCTGCCCGTGAGATGAACGGCCTACAGGGCTGGGCCAAAGTCCTCAGCAAGGACTGGCTCGGCGAGTGCCGGAGAGTGCTCGAGGTGAAACAGGCGTTGGATGTGATGGCGACAGAGGCGCGGCTGCAGAGTCTGCTTGTAGAGTAAGCGTTGCATGGCGGAAAATCCCTGTTTCATGCGAAATCCTAGTTCCCTTTGTGTGTATACGGATGGGTATGTGTAGCTCTACGTGTAGCTTTAGCCTATAGAACCCTTATTTCTGCATATCTGTTGTTGTAACGTGAGTGGCGCTTGCGATTGACACTGATGTGAGCGAGTGCTCGAACCAGTGATGCCTGCGCGGTTTGTCGGGTTCCGTGGACCTGTCCATGGTATGCTAGCTATACTTACGCGCTACTTACTACTGATTGACTATCTTGAACGCGCGCATCGAATCGCTGATGACTTTGCACAAGAAGACAGTTAACAAAAGTCTGTAGTATAGCCGGTCATTGAGTGCACAATGCTAGTGAGACTGCCAGATATCAACATTAGCGAGGTTGATGGTGAAGCGCAGTCTCGTACATATTCCCTGGGCGTAGTCTGGGTCCATACGATAGATACAGTCGCTTGATCGGTCCTCAACGTGGGGAGATGAATAGGGAGGATTGGGATGGCGAGGATGCGGAGATCGGCTGGGAAGGAGGAATGTATAGATGGGGTAAGAGTGAGCTGGGCGGTGGGAGATAGGGTGATGAATCGAACGTGAAGGGGGTTCTTGTTGTGTATATTGGGCAGCCGACTTCAATGTTAAAGGTCTAATATGAAATCATAACTGGATCTCCACAGTTACGGCTGAGTAGTCGGTATTCTAGGACCGCAGACCTGCTTTGGAAGAAAGAAGAAAAAGTTCAACATATCATAGTCTAATAGGGGGTCCACATGAACTTGTTTCAAAAAGAGTCTCTCGGTTTTCAAGAACTTTCCTGGCTATCTTGATACAGTAACGAGTTGTTCCACCCAGATTGCACATCGTGCCTCCTGAATACATCAATCCAGGAGCATCGAACCTTTCAGCTCATATTTTATATCTGAATACGACATTCTCCAAATCGAAGACAGATACTGACATTCCAGGCGTGGTTGTTTCCCGGCAGCAAAGCCCTTGCAACACGGGTACGTGCATGCGTTTACCGCCATTTTGACTACCCATTCTAGGTTCAGGCCGCAGCCTCCCATTTTCGCTAATCAGTTTTAAACTATTACCGAGCAAAGTGTGTCTGTGATGACAAAAAGACATGTTTGTTTTTCACAGTCGGGGTTGGGAGGCGTGCAAAGATACGCGGAAGTGCACGCTCACCACTGTTACGATGAATATGCGAGGCTCTTGACCTAGGGTCTCATTCATCATATATGCAAGGGATCTTTCTCGCATGGCAAATTCGGATCGTTTATTGTCGTTGTCCCTTCGGCAGGAAACGGGGTGAAGTGGCCTTTCCATGCAGCCTCCCGTTTTCACCGGCGCTTGTCTTGCATTAGGCTCCACATGAATGTTTGCTTTGCTGTGGAGAAGACGTGCAGAGTACGATTTTTTGTGATCTCCTCTTAGCAAGAGATTGTGCTCAGGGATGCACCAGCGGCGTATATAGTCTCACATGCTCGCAACAATCCCTTCTCCACAGCCTAAGACATCCAGTCCTCTAACCTCCCCATAATCCTCAATCATCTTTGAACTTTTTATACTAAACTTTCAATCATCACATCCAAGTGATTATCATGTCAGACTGTATCGACGACGTCGTGGAACTCTTTCACCCAGAGCTTCCATGTCTCTGGCGACTCGAACATGAATTCTATCACTTGTTTCACTGATAACTTCCGATCCTACTTCCCATTCGCGCCAGGACCTCTTCCTTACATTATCTCGACATCACTTCGCGAAGTTTGCTACTTTGCCAACGAGACGGCCTATGTCTGCACACACCCAGACTTCACGTTCCCGGCAGCTGAGCAGAAAGAATCTTCCACCTTGTATGGCGGTTTGTTGCCTGGTATAGGGTCTTTCGTGCGTTGGAAGCCGTTGGCCGGAGACTCGGAGCGGACCGCCAGGCTCCAAGTCCACACTCCGAGTGGAAAGAAGATCCAGTCAATGCATAATTACACCAGGATACACTGACTCGAAGGCATATTCACGCAGAAAAAGCAACACCAATACTAGGGACAGGGAATTGTCAAAGTATGTACTCTAGTATCTCAACTGAGATGACATCTTTAACTTCAACATGTCGAACTTCAACATTTCCGGGGTAATGAAACGCTAAAATGGCAGACTTTCTGGTGGACAGTGGGTTGCGGGGGCTTGAAATGTAGCTTTGACGACGCATAAACCTTAGTCTGCATGCGCCGCTACGGCTACCAAACAGTCAATCTCCTGCATTATCTGATACTGTTTTGTTGTGATATTATCGTGAGGACAATGCATGACCTGCAAGATATGCTAGTGCAGCAACGTGGAAACATCATGTTTGCTTCCATTGTTGTTGATCATTAGCGTCACTTAGGTGACTTCCCTGGCGCTGTATAAAATTGGATTGTACTGATATGAATATTCAGATTTCAAGTCTAGTTTGGTTACATTGATATTTGGGGCCTATAGGTCGACTGGGAAGTACGTTGCATTCTCATCTCACACAAGAAGGGTAAACCCGGAGGATCCATAACTAGCGCCTGGCTGTCATGATTGCGCCGAACAGCAACTTGAATGCCTATAAGAAGAAAGATTGAATTGATACAATGGCTGGGGTTTTGAATAGTTCGAGTCTAGACTGGTGATTTGTTGTTACTCGCGTCTTGGTTGGCCGTCCGCTTGCAAAGCGGGATAGAATTCCCACTTCGTTAAGCCGTTGAGCAAATATTAAAGAGATTCTTAACCTTGACAGTCTCTCCATCACGCTCATACATATAAGCCCCATTCCCAACCCAAATCGTAGCCTTCAACGTCTCAAAAACCGCCCAGTCCGCCATCTTATCGATCCGCTCTACCGATGTCACATCTTCAATGATATAACTGTTGTCCGGAGGAATGACCACCGTAGCTGAGAGTTCAAAACCATCTGCCTGGGGCGCCCGAATATCAACAGTGCGAGACTTACCCTCCACTTCTGACACAATGACGCCTTCCTCAATGCTTACGTGAAGGCCGTCGCTTGTCTCGAGCACCAAGGCCTCGTTGTGAAGGTCGATGGAGGTCACGGAGTCGACCTCAAGCGCATAGCCGGACTTGAGGTAGTACTGTAAGTGAACATCGCGTTTAGTGGTAGTCTGCAGTCCTGGCGTTGAAGAAAACCCCTCATCGGCGGATGCAGTTGGAACTTGAGTCTTGACAGAGTCAGCCATCAACTTCACAGTAGCGCCCTCAGGTACGATGCCATTGTTCTCGGCGCGGTGAATGGCCTCTTTAAGCAAGGCCTCCAAAACGAAAAGGCCATTCACCTTTCCAAAGTCGATGTTTAGTCCCGAGTACCGTTCGCTCTCAGCCTCCACAACTTCCCTGATAATGACTAGGCTTTCTGGAGTAAGGAACTTGTCGAGGGTGCTTTCAATGAAATTGTAATCTGTTTGAGTTGGAACTGCATTGCGTTGACGAATTATGTCGTACGCTAGAAGTATGACCGCCACGGTTTGCGTGACGAATTTGGAATCGATGTCGATTGCTGTGTAGGTGCTGAGACAGGAGTTGAATAAGGGAATGAGGATGTAGGCTTCCCAATCTGGTTGCTCGTCGTCTGCGGAGCTTATGGCTTTGTCCAGCCTTTTGAGGATGTACTTGTCGGCGACAGTACTGAGGGCGCCGCCGGGACTGTTCCAGTCAGAGCCGAGTGCAACGCGTATAGCCAGGCTGGCATTTCGAGCCAGCTGGAAGCTGTCCATGGCCAAATTTGGCCCATTTGAGTGTTTGGGGTTTGAGATTCGACCCATGCTTGCACAAGTGTGTATTTTGACCTTTTTGAAGATTGGCTGCAAATCCCATGGCACCTTTATACTGTATGTCCGGAAATCATTGTGCCTGCTTGAAGTTTCAAAGGCTTTCACGAATAACGATGCCAAAGTATGTTGTCTTATAGGATCATTGTGTGGACAGAATGTGATGAACTGAACAATGTTCTACATCGGCAAAGAGATCCATGCATGAATATTCTAGTCACAGCAACCTCACGTAAAATAAAATACTCGTAGAAGTCGCGCGTGGCTACTTTGGACTATTATAGCTACTTTTAACACATAGTATACCCGCATGCAGAGTTTTGATTATATGTTGTGGCATCATCATTGGGTAACCTGTCAGGAATGGGATTTTTGGGTGAACGTTAGTGCTAGCGCATGAACCAAGGAACGAGTTTTCTCGGCTGACGCACATAACTATTGTGCTAGGGCTTAAGAGGAACTGCTCACACTGTGGAAGTACGCCATACTGAAATGACGTAGTACGCGGGGAACATTTCATACTTTCTGGCAGCTTTGACCAGCACTGGTCAAAATTGATCTCAGGCCTATTGTTCCAAAAGCTCAATACTACTCTGCTCAGAGTGACTGTGACATGTGTTCTCGTTATTCAAGATATTCTCTCTTTTGGGTGATATGTTCAAGGGAAAATAGCGTCACCCTTCTGATCTGAGCGTTTGTACGATCCAAGTCAAAGTAGCATATACACACAATGAAAATGCAACCGTCAATCAAATTGTTCGTGAAAGCATTCTTGAGAAAAAAACACGAGAGAAGCATTAACCTCATCAACAACCAGTCACCAAGAGCTTGCTTTTAGTCGACGCGTCCCACAGCTGACCGGGAAATCGATGGTGATCTTGGTGATACCTAGTCGATCCTAGAATCCATCGTTTACATCTACTCCGGCCTTTTTACTTCCGCTGCCCGATAGGTTTATGATCTGACGACCATAGCTTTTCCGTAATATGTTCCTCTGGCCTGAAAATAGCACGCGAGGAGCTCACACTTGAGGTACGCGGTCGGCCAGTAAAGCGGCCCGGCCAATACCAGCTTCTGATGACGAGGATTTAAAGCTTACGCGAGGTTGATGTGGGTCTTTGATAATTGTATTTGTAGATCGCCCCCTTAAAGCTACTGTCAAATAGTTGTCGAGCCACTTACTGGTGTGTGAGATCTGGCATTGTATTGACGTTACTCAATACTGTTCGAGATACGACCGACATGCCCATGCTATCGCGATGCAGACATGGCCGCTATAATCCAACAGTATCTAACAAAACTCCAAAGCCAGATGAAAGCGTGTCTCGTTATGCCGTGCGCAAACCATCATGAGTCCCCTCTCAAAGCTTGCCAGAAGCTCATCGATGCCCCTCAGGCACCCCAGCTCCACCCCTCCCCCCTTACATCTGCCAGAATCCTCCTCTGTACCCCCTCCCTGATATTCTCAAACTCTGCCCACCCCTCCGTCTCCACAACAGCCGCGTGATACACATTCAAGAACCCCCTCATCTTCAGCGCAACCAGCATCCCAAACAGCAGAAACCCCACGCTCACTTCGCCATCCTGCTTCTTTTCTCTACTAAACGCCAACCACTTCGATCGCGGACATCCATAGTAGTCGAGGTCGGCCAGCACAGCGTAGTAGCACGCCGTAAGATCTGGGCTCCCGTCTGCGAACCGAGACTCTGGCGCAGCCGGCTCGAACAGCGCGAGGAAATGCGATTGAATGAGAGCGGAAATGAGCGCGCAGTCGGACTCGTATTGTGTCTTGTCGCTCACGACGTACATGCCCGTGTTTGCATCAGCGTAGGCCTCGTGCGGCGTGAATTTCACGTCTGGCATGAGCACGTTGGTGCGCTCGGCGAGCGTCAGCGCGACAATACCTTCCCAGATGAACAGCTGCGTGCCGCACGCCGGACAGCAGTCTTTGGGGTGCCGGCGTAGGTGCGGTTTCTGGTACGCCACGTTCCCGATGAAGCAGCGGTAGTGCATCCAGCAGCCGCAGGTGAGGGGGAGATAGGTCGATTTGATGGTCGCGGCGAATTCATGCTTGCCGCATGCTGAGCAGATGGCTTGTCCATTTGGCGGTCTATCGTATTCGGCGCGTCGACGCAGGAGGTCGTTATCGACGTAGTGGAGGAGCGAGGGCAGCGGCGTGGCTGTTTGCAGATGATGCAGCGGAGGCGCTGGCGTGGCGACGGCGAGAGATTTGCTTGTAGCGACGAATTCTCCGTTGCGCTCGTACGTTGCGACTTTCCCTTCGATTTGGCACATTCGGGGCGGCACTTGACAAAAGTGCACTGTCGTTACTTTGCCAATCTTATTTCCGAAGTTTTGTTGCATGGCAGATGCGGGCGGCTGCTTATTTTGCTGCATTTGGTAAGGAGGTGTAGAAAAACACGCCAATGCTTCAGCAGCAAGTGTTTGCGCGGTGGTGCGAGACATGGTTGAGTTGGTGGGTTGCGCGTCGAATATCGGGTGTGAGGGCAAGAGCTAGCGGAAGGCTTACATATAAACATGGAGACGCATAAACTTGGAAAGAGGTCCGTGGTGAAGGCCGGCAAATGATTTTACCTTGAAGTGAAAGACGAGGTGGTCAAGCAAGACAATGAGGGAGTTGATAAAATGCGTGTATGATATCATTTATTGTACTCATACATCAGTTCAAGTACTATGCCAGAAAGCTCGTATTGTGTGTTTCTGCGCTGCCTATACTGATTTGTGACTTCCAACCTGGAAACGTTTACCATGCTCGAACGCCAGATACCCAATCGTGATAATCATTCAGTCATCCTTTTCGTGGAAATTATACTACTATTGCGACAGGACTAAACAGTGTCTGACGCAAGCTGAATAACCACCCCACTCCTGAAAAGCTCGCACCTAGTCATCCTTCTTATTAAAAAGAATTCGACGACACTTAGGGCAGTTGTCCGGAATCTTCTTGTTGTCTGGCCAGAACACGTACTCTGGCGTTGCGAGAGATTGCACATAGGGCGTAGGCTCAGCGCAGCAATTTCTACAAATCTTTCGCTTCACCAGAACAGTCTTCTGCGCGACGACTGCCGGTGCTCGCTCCGCGTCCACGAATCCGTCGTCCTCGATATTTTCCTCATCTGTCTCCTCTGTAGCGTGAAACTCGTAAGAATAAGGTTGATTAACCTCGAGTCCCCTCTCACTGAGTGAATACCTGTGGGCGATGGCCGTCAGGACGAAGACGGAATGGCGGACTCTGTGATAATAGATGTCATCGAACTCAGTCTCGGGCGACGCTGACGAGGTTTTGTTCAGGCCCGCAAGTTTAAGTTTCTTCACTGGAGGTTGGAAACCAGCGGCCACACCTTGTTCGTATTGATTCCTCTCATATGCTTCGTAAACCTTGGCGAAAGACTGGGACAAATGCTTCACGAACACCTTGGTGTGCTCCTGCAACTCTGCCATAACTCATTAGTACCACGCCATGATCTCTTCGGCAGATGAAAAGAGCATACCGGTATGTTGATCTCGCGCTGCAGCAAGCGGGTCGGCGAACAGATACGGCGCAATCTGTGTCATGGTTGGGGGAATGACAGGACTACCATAGCTATGGACAGCCTGATTCAGCGTGAGACCCTGACTCATCTTGATTTTTATGGGGACTACGTTACCTCTTCATCAGCTGTAGCGCTTTCTGATTTCTCCTGCAGCAGCTCCTCCTGTTCCTGCAGCTCCTTATGCTTTTGTACCGGGATTTCCAGCTTTGATTTGCTGAACAAGGCGTCTTTCCAAGTGGTCGAGGTGGTAGAGGCTGTCTCTTGTTTCTTTTTGGTTTTCTGTTCTTCTTGTGCCCAAGTCAGGTGTGGCGGTGATATATGATTCATTTGTGGCGTCGCCTGTGAGAGCGCCTCTCCAGGCTCGGAGGGCATGACCGTGCTATAGGGAGATGACACAGATATCGGCGGTGCGATCATGATGTTACCGGGGGGGAATGTGTACATTTGATGCTTGGCGGAGTCGCTGTTCACTATTATTGCATTCTCCATGAGCTCAATCTTATCCAAAAGGCTGTCAGATTGACTGAACATCTGGAATACAAGTACCATCCTGTTCAGGCTGTCAGTAAACGCTTCGAAACGTAGTTGTGTTCTCATCGTGTCAATTTGCCGGAGAAGATCTCTCATAACACTCACCATTCTTTGCCCAAGAGATCGAAGCCCGGGCCCAATACGGTGGGGCAAGTCAGCGTCTGCACCGTGGGCATGACTTCACGAATAAGTCGCGCGAAATCCGTCGCGCGATTGCCACCACTTAGTAAGGCGCTCTTCTCGACGCCATGGGACTCGACCTATGCCCAAAGTAAGTCGGTAATGTAATTTTGAGTACTTGTATGGGTGGCAAAACCCACGTAGGCACTGAGCCGGCTGCCCAGATCTGCACCTTTCGAGCCCGGCGCGAACGATAGAGGCTTCAGATCAACTCGGACTGGGTCCCGCACAGCAAAGAGCGATCGCATACATTGTTCGCCGAACACATGATTGCATCTGAATCGTACGGGCGCTTCAGCGTCATCCTCACCGGGGTTCGACTCGCCATACGGCCTCCAGCAATGAGCACACTTCCGGCTGTTACCATCCACCGACTCCACCGGAACAGGAACCAGACTGTCGAGAAACTCTTGCTGCGTTGCGAAGGTCTTGTCGTCAGCCTGCGGCGCACTGTATACTTTCTTATGAGGCGGCATTGTAGATATGATGCCCTCACGAAGCCCTGCGTGGCGGGGTTAACTTGTCCGCCCTCCCAAAGGACGACCGCGACGTGGTGCTGAGGAACGTTTGGTGAGGGTTTTGCAATTAGGTGCAAGTTCGGAGGCGCAAGCACGTTACACAGCTGCCTGCCGCATCCGTTTGTACATGCCAAGACACGCTAGCCAGGCGTGTAATAGTCATTCACTCAATTGGTTTGCAGAGTCAAGGAACCATGGCAGAGGTACAGCCCCAGCCATGTGGGGCTCCGCGCCTACACGTGAACGTTATAGTCAGCAAGTTGAGCCACGGTCATCCGAGCTTATCGCACAATGCTTCCCCCATGGGAGAGGCATGTATTGTTAAAACAATGTCACTTTGAGCAGGAGCTTGACATGGGGGTTATTGCCAGTGTTTTTGCATTAGTAATGCGTAAAGCTAACAGTACGGTTTTTTTTTCTTTTCTTTCTCAGGCATAGCGGTAGCTTGAGCCCAACAAAAGAGCTTGTAAGCCGTGAAGATACTCTATACAAGACAGTCGACGGGAACATCAAAAGAATAAGGGCCGTGGTTGGTGGCAAAATAATCGCAGGTCCAATTGACCTCAAAATCAGGAAAATTGTAGTCCAGTGTATCCAGTGGCAGGATTGGCGTCTCTTTTGGAATTTGGATCTCCTCCTCCTTCAATGCCAGAATCTCTCTAGCGATGGTTCCCATCGTTTTATACTCTCTCTGTCCTGCAGGCCAAAACTCGCCAAGCATCTTAAGCACCCCCATATTCAAACGGATCTTATCACGCTCGAGTGACAGCCTCGGTTCGCGGAAGATGTATCGACAGGCGGAGAGGTGTGCGATGGTCATGTTTGCGATCATGCAGATGATGAAAGGGGTATGGACACTGAATTTTGTGGGCAAGGTCAAGAGGCTGTTGAGTTTTTCGACTGCATACAGCACTTTGGAAGTGTGCATGGGTGCGTCTTCTTTGATTGAATCGTTCGATTCCGGCGGAGGCGGGGGAGCGCATTTCGATACCGACTCGATGTCGCTGTATCGGAGGTTCGATAGCTGACGATGTAGGTCGACGATGCACCTGCCCATGTCAGAGAGACTTACGCATGCTCGTGCGCCGTGAACATACGTATGCATAAGTATAGTGGCTTTGAACAGCAGTTCGTCGACGCTTCCATCGTCTCGTAAGAGTCTTCGTTTGGATGCCGGAAGCAGCGAGCACCATGCCGTCATCATTGTGTCGGCGTTGGCGCAAGTGGTTCTGGCGCTCTCGGTATCGTTGTACAGTCGGGTCGCAAGAACCCTACAAAGACCTTGTGAAAAGCCGATCAAATGAGCAAACGATGAGAACTCCATGTCGGAGAATTCTCTAGCGTTGTAGTTTTTGAGTGTTGCTGGTGTTGGGATGATCTATCGCACGCAGCGTCAATACGATTCACGATGCGTGCCAGTGTAATAACATACTCCAGTTTCATAACCTTCTTCTTCGCAGGGCAACTCGGTCGTGATTGGGAACTTTACAGATAGCCCTTTGTATGAGTGCGTGCTACCAGCGATATGGATATCAGTCACATGGATCTGCCACCATGTCCGCCTCCAGCTTTCTTCTAGGACTGGATCCCCGTCGCTGTTCTCTTCAGCAAAGCTTTTCTGATGCATACCTAGTATGAAGGCTCCATTGATGCATTCATCCAGCAGCTCTCGACCTCTTTCGGGTTCGTTACACCAATACACTGCTATTGAGTACAGCATTAGTGCCTGTATGAAGTACGGATTCGGCGTGGATCCCGTCGAGTTCAGCTGCCCAGCCTTCACTGCTTCAAATGCAGCGTTTGCCAAAGAGGTTGAGTCGACTGACTGGGCAAATATCGAGCCAATGTAAAAGAGGATAGGAAGTAGAAAGTCCGCTATGCCCGTATCCGTCGCGATTCTTGTTTCCAATGCCCATCGTGGAAGAACACACGGATGGGATACATGGAAGTACGTGTAGTACTGGGTCAGAAGCTGGTCCACCATGGTCTTCGTCAATCGCGCACCGTTCGGTAGGACTGTCTCAGGGGACTTCGACTCCAGGCTTTCGCAGGCGCTCTGCGTCGTAGAACTTCCAGATGACCCAAGCCCAAGCGAGCTGCTATCTGTGCTGAGCGCAAAGTTGTTTGTGGAATGAGTTGGCGAGTGAGGTTCGCCAGCCGCAATCTGAATAGGCGCAGTAATTGGACGACGTGGACGTCCGCCGCGCCGTGACTTTTGGTACTCGCATTCTTTTTCGTCTACACAACAGCGGTTACAGGCAGGTTGTAAACTGTCACATCGGACTTTCCTTGCACGGCATTGTATGCACGCAAGAGCGACACGACGAACCGACCGTTTGAAGGGCGTGTTCAACGAAGGTGTTGCAGTATCACTCATGTCGAGGGAAGGGCGATGGAGAGAACTATTGCGCTCCGGCGTTACGCGCTTGTAATGTAATAAAGAGCAAGGCAGCATGTGGACCCTCGTGAACTCGGGATCTCGCGGCGCCCGTCCCCGCGACGACAGAGGATGCGCATACTTATTCGGGTCTAGACGGAAGCACGACGGTTACAAATTACCAGGATGGATTGGAACGCCCTATGACAGGGAGAATTGCATCCAGCGGAATCTGAGCGCCTAGGATTAGTAACACTTGGCACGACGGACGGCAGTCCCAACCCCCGACCTCGAATGTCTCGCGACGATGTGTTGCATGGAACTAGGGTCGAGGCAATAATAAAAATGGTCAGAACGAAAGGCCGCGGCGGGGCATCGAGCAGACTACTGTGTGTCTGAGAATGCTGCTCCGCCGTGTGATCATCCCGATGCGAGAGGCAGTTCGTGCTTGTACAGAAGAAAATCAGCCAATAGCAATGAGCGACTGGTGAAACCTTCAAGGAGCAGTTCGTCTGCGGAAGACGCTAAGACACCGCGTTACTCAGACGATTGTGTCGCAACCTAGAGCGTTTGTTGACATCGCATTCAACATATGTAGTCCTAGGCGAGAGCCCTGGAGGTGGATCCGTCACGTGGTCGATCGCACGACCTAGCGCGCAGAGCCGCAAGTGGCGACGCGGCCGCGTTGTGCTGGTCCCTGACCGACTTTTCGGCGCCCCTCGGTTCCTGGCTAGCCCCGCCTAGACAACTACACCCCTTCGTTGGTTCCGTGTCTGCTGCACAGCTTCCTTGACACCGAGCAATCTTGCCTGCTTGTGCAAGTAGCATTGCCGCAGCTTCCTTGTACCTAGCCCCGTTCCTGCGAACGCAGCATGGTCAACCTCTACTTTCAACCAGATGCGCAGCTTACGCCTCAGGACCGCATGGTCCTAGACATCTTGCAGAAGGACTACGACAGACACAAGAAAGCCAGTGGCAATGAGCAGCAGCCTTCCGAGGACCCGGACGATTTTGGACAGAAGCAGGCACGCTTCGACTCAGCGTCACCAGAAGGTCCGATCGATTCGCCCCTTCTCTCACAATACCCATTCTGACCACAATGCAGATGCTGAAGAAGCTCAGGAGCAGGCGCTCGCGCACATGAAAGAGCTCAACAATCCCACCTCTGACCAATTCGAACCCACCGTCTTTGTAATGGTCGACTACCCGAACATCACGAATCCTATCCTTCGCAAATATATAATCGAACCATACGTACGATGGGGCCGCTCTGCTGTGCGCGTCGACACCGACGTCGTCATGCTCACACACCTGCTTCTGTATCTCACCACGAGCATACCATCTGCAATCTACCTCTTCTACAACTTCCACTGGTGGCACGGCCCGCTACATTCCATCATGCAGCTATACTACATGGGGTCGTACACTTTGATGATGCACCAGCACATACATATGCGTGGCATATTGAACAAGGCATACTCAGCAGTTGATCTCGCTTTCCCATATATTATGGACCCGCTCATGGGCCATACGTGGAACTCATACTACTTTCACCACGTGAAGCACCACCACGTCGAAGGCAACGGCCCAAATGACCTCTCCTCAACGATACGCTACCAGCGGGATGATGTTTGGCACTTCTTGCATTATCTTGGTAGATTTTACTTCCTCATCTGGTTCGACCTGCCGCGATACTTTCTCCGCACTCGCAAGACCGAGCTCGCACTCAAGGCAGGTGCCTGCGAGATTGCCAGCTATGCTTTCTACTACACCTTGTTCACCTATGTGAATGCCCGCGCCACCGTTTTTGTCTACCTCGTACCGCTGGCAATCATGAGATTAGGTCTGATGATTGGCAACTGGGGCCAACATGCGTTTGTCGACGAGACGGAGCCCGATTCGGATTTCAGGTCCAGCATCACTGTCATTGACGTCGCCAGCAACCGGTACTGCTTCAACGACGGCTACCATACTTCGCACCACCTGAACCCAATGCGCCACTGGCGTGACCACCCTATTGCTTTCCTTGCGCAGAAGTCTACGTATTCTTCTGAACATGCCCTCGTCTTCTACAACATCGACTACCTCATGATCACATTTAGCCTGCTGGCGAAGAACTATGAACACCTCGCCAGATGTTTGGTGCCCATGGGCGATCAGATGAACCTCAGCATAGAGGAAAGAGCAGAGCTGTTGCGGAGCAAGACGCGCAGGTTCAGTGAGGAGGAGATTGCCGCGAAGTGGGGCAAACAATTCGCGAGACTCAAGTAGACTTTGTACATGAAGAGACGAAAATTTTAATACCATATTCACATCCACGGTCCCGCACCAGAACTACTACACACAGGAAGCTAGTCTGACCATAATGTCATTAGCATTCAGACGCTTTGCGAGGGCCACCCTTGGAACCTATAGTCGAAGATGCCATCGTTCACGGCCAAATCCGCGAGCGCAATCTCAACTTCTGCGCCGTCCGCATTGCGCTCCTGGATGTATCTCACGAGTCCGAACCTAGTGCCCGCCACAACTCGCGCTCGCGACACCGAGCTTCCTCCCGGCCAGCTACTGGAATTGCTCGTGTTGCAGCAGCGCCTACAGGAGCGCATACGCGTACTGCCCCGCCAGCTTCGTCGAGTTGACCTGCGGCACCGCCTTGGCGAACCCATAGGAGAAGCCGGTGCCCGCTGGCTGGCTGGTCGATGTACAACATGCGCGCGTTGGTGTTGGAGGAGGACGAGTTCTGGACCAGGGTGGTGTTGATAGTGAAATAGCAGGGTCCGTTGTTCTGGAAGAGTCCAATCATGCTGGATGCGCCGGAGTCGTCGTTGAGCTAGGCTACGAGAGTCGCGTTGGGGGATGGTCTACGTGGGGAAAAGTACCGGAACCAGAGGTGGATGTCGGAAAAGCTGGAATAAGGGGTCGATGGGGAGTAAAGTAGCCTCACCGTTCGAAGACGCCGGGTGTGGTTTCGCAAAGGGGAGAGGATTCGATAGACTCATCTCGAGCTACTAGATATATCCTCCCTGTGGGTTGGAAAGGTTGGAAAGTGCAGATGAGACTGCGCTGCTCAGCGCGAGCAGCGAAAGGACAGTCGTGTAGGGTAGCGGACATAGTGTTCAAGACGTGCGAGACAATCGTAACGTGTTCATGCTGGGGCGTATCTCCCTTACACGTCATGGTATGATTGTAGCCTATTGAGCCCTTCCTTCTCACGACCACAGAGCTGACTCAGATGAGTGAATCATCCTTCGAGCATGAAGGTAGCGGGAGAGTGACCAATCACGAGCTAGTTTGGGGCCGTTGCGTGGGTGTTCGAGCGCGAGATTGATTGAAGCAATGAGTGTGAGGGATGTCGAACGCGCAGCCACCGGGGAACGTGTCGCCGATGCTAGGTCATAGCCTTGTGATGGTACAGAGAAAGAGTCCGCAAGATGACGTAAGTATTGAGTGGGCCTTGAATGTACGAGCGGCTTGAAGTTACCATCAGGTAGACGTGGGGCCGAAATACAATGTAGGCACGTGAAAAAAGCAAATGCGGCGAGGAGTTTTGCGCCATCTCCATTGCGAGAGGGATACGTCCGTAGCGCGGGTCCCCAGAGTTGGCATTTGTGCAACTTAGAACTGAAATGTAGTTCAAGATAAATGAGACATGGACGGCGCTGTTGCTGACTCCTGTTCTGCAATTCTAGTCTCTTGAGTTTATTATTTGAACATTCTCGAGCAGGCTCGGTCTCGAGATGCAGGTCCGGAGTTCAGTCCAGAGGAGGCTACGCCAACCAAGGCTAGCACCTTCGTATCCACCACTCCAAGTACCACGTCTCCTCCACGGCCTCACATGCGGCAACGCCTCCGCTGACTTCTGCCAACACGCCGTCGCCTGCGGCAGCGCGCCGATCTGCTGTTTCACATTTAGAACCATCACCAATATACCGAAGCCGCACAGCATATGGGTACGGCGTAGCAACCGAACCCCCGCGGCTGAGTTCCTGCAGCTGGCCTGCAGCTGCACAAAGTGTCTGCAGCTACGTCGTCCGACACTTGTCCTTTTCCCTTCGCATCACGCGCCTGCGTTCTCGGCTCTCCCTGAGTCTTCACCACAGACGTCGGTCTGCTCGCGGAGAACGTGCCGTCTCCACCGGCTTTTATTGATGGATGTGATGGCTTCCACCAATCCTCTCGGCGGCGCTACGTTGCCGTGTAAAGAGATGGCTTAGAGATGTAGTGCTCAGCTGCAATACGCGTTGGGGTAAGTCAGGCCAATATGGAAGTGATCGGGGCTGAGTGTAGCGGTGCAGCGTGCGTATTCGCTTCTTGCCGGGCGTAGCGTGAGGATGTGATGTGATGGGTCATTATGCGTGAGACATACACCTGGCTTTTTGAGGGTTTAAGAGGACGGCACATCCTCAGGTGTTGGATGTGTCAAATTGGTTTATTTCATCTCAAGTCTTAGTTCTGTGCATCATGCGGTCTTCTCAGTATATCCCTTTTCTCTTGCCTTTCGCGATAGCTTGGCCGTATACAAAGCATCAGGGCTACGGGACTTCCTCGACTCAGCTTCACGAGAATCTCCAGGATGCGTGGTATACTAAGTATACCAAGGACAACCGAAGTGAAGTGAACACACTATCAACGAAGAACAGACTCGTGACACCCAATGACCCCACGAGTGTCTATAGCTGCGTCGGACCAAAGGCCGAGGACTTCCCTGGGCAAGACGAATGGCTGACTTTCGATCAACTCTGGGAAATCAACGAGCCCGTCATCGAAAAAGCGAACAGAGCCTCCACTTATAATGATGACCTCCAGGCCGCCATCAAGGAAGTTGCTTCCGATAGCAAAGTCGACGCACGCTTGATCCTGGCTCTTATCATGCAGGAAGTACTACATCTCCAATCCCCATTCTCATAACCGACAAACTAACAACATCCAGTCGAGCGGCAACGTCACTATCCACTGCACCGAGTCCACCGCCTGCGGGCTTATGCAACACCGCGGCTCCCACCCCTTCTCCCCTTCCTCTCCCAAATCTGGCATCAAAAGCATGATTGAAGATGGAGTCTACGGTACGCCCCAGGTCCCGGGCTTCCTGTCTTACTTTAACTGCGACGCCTCAACCCCTGCCCCTTCGGAACTGACCTGGGTCAATACCCAGCTTATCAAGGGGAATCCGTATGCTGCTGCTCACGTGTATAATACGGGGCATATTGATGACGATACACTGTCAACTGACAGAGGAAAGAGCAACTACTATGCTCACGATATCTTGAGCAGACTTCAAGGTTGGAACGGGTGGAGAGGGGGATGCGAGAAGAGCAGGGGGTGTGATGGGCTGGGTTTTGAGGATAGGAATTGCTGGTGAGGGAGAGAAAACTTTATGGCTTATGTCTTATGACGGTAACGCGAACATGACTGCTTCCTTCTTCTACATAGAGTCTCTCGGTTGCCCGAATCGTTCTTTACTTTGTTCTTTCCTTCCGTTCACGTTCCTTCTTTGTTTGGTAGAAAGTGCTTTCCTCATCCTGCGAGTCATTATGCGCTCCAGCTCTATCACGATACTCTCCATTTCCCCCGTCAGCCTGATCGCACAGCTGAACACCTCCAGTTTTATAGACCCCGCATTGCTATATCTTTTGCTACGGTCTCTGAACTTCCTTTCGGGAGCACGATTCGCCCATTCTTTCACTGTGCGCTCCTGCTCAGCTCCGCGGGAACTTCCTGCCACTTGCCGCGTTTCATCTGACGACCCAAATGGGTTTCCCAGCTGGACCCATCCAACACCGTCCAATCCTACAGCTTGCATCACTAACCCACAGTGTACATCATGACTCACGCAGACCAGCTGCCCGCCTCTTTCAGCTTATTCATCGCCACACCGAGAGCCATTTACGCGCACAGCGGCGCATTCCGAAAGCGCACCCTCTTCGAATGCACCTCCGACGGAATTGTAAATGCTCGAGCTGCAAAAGACAATAGCAGCCTGCTCGCTGTCGCGGACAGTCAGCTCGTCATTCTCCACGACCCAGCGCGCAGAGGCGATAGGAAGTATGCGTTAAAGAGTTACGAGGGCGAGCCGAGATTGTTGGTGTTCTCGCCGGATTCGCGCACGCTCTACTTCACTACTACGCTGAGCACATCGATACAGGCGTATTGCATCCCGACGGGGGAGCTGCTGCCGCCGCCGCAGATTCATCCTTCCCCGCCGACAATTTTGTCTATCTCGTCGGATGGAAACATTTTGCTTTCGGCGAGCTCAGCGCCACCAAAGATATACCTGCAGGATTTGAGGTTTGGGGGAAGCGCATCCGTGAGCTTCCAGCCAGCGGATGCGAGATCATCTGCTGTTTTCGCTACGTTCCAGCGGTACGAAGGGAGGAACCCGTCTTACACTTCCTTTTTTCTGGGATTCCAAGACGGCACTCTTTCACTGTACAGGCTGGTCCTTCCCACGCGCCGCCATTCGTATCAGGGTGTGTATCTCAACCAGACGCAAGCGTTCCTTCTTCAGCCGACTCGATTAGGGTGCATCAAGAAGCTCCATAAGCCAGCGATGGGTGGAGTCACTGCGGCGGAATTCATCCCTGGCTACAAGGCACGCGCAATTAGTGTGGGCCATGATGGGCGCTGTCGACTAGTTGACTTTAAAGGTCGCGGACGTGTGCTCAGGACTTAGCATGTCGATGGTCCGGCTACATGTTTGGCTGTCGCTTCCCGTCGACCGGTAGTGTCGAGGGGCCGAAGCGACAAAGATGTACTTCTTGGTGGCGATTCGACTCGAGAAGAGGTAGATGGGAGTTGCGAAGGCAGGGAAACATTCATCGCGATTGGTTGCGATACAGGAACTGTATTTGTGTACAATGTCATCGGGTTGATGGTGTACAAAATCGACATGAATGCGCCCATTGTCGCACTTGATTGGCTCGGCGACATGAGCGTACCTTCAATCCTTCCCTGTCGAACGACCTATCTGGAAGAGGGAGAGAAAGAGGTAGAGCGCTCCGTACTGAACTCTAGCTTCACGCACTATGAAAACGCACCTAGCGAAGAACGAGAGGAGGATTCAGGTACTGTCAAGAGGAAAGCACCTTCACCAGAAAGATCGGACGCCAGAAGTCCTATTCGTTTTGATGGTGGGCGGGATCTCCTTTCGCCGGGACCAGAAGTGTCTTGTTTGGGTCGCCGGAGATCGGGAATTTTGACCGGCTTGCCGATACAATTCGAGGCAGATCTTGAGCCGGTAAGAGGAAGATCTTTCCTCCGTCCGCGCATAGCGACGGAGACTTTCAAGGATCCATCCGATGCTTCCATTCCTCGCCGTTCCATTCCAGCGGCAACGACGAACCCTACTAGCATCGCGGTGCAGGAAGCCCTTCGAAGAAGGGATGCTCGCGACGTATTTGATGTATTCTTCTCAGATGCCTTACGAGTTTCACCTTCACGCTCACCATCACCCTCCTCGTCGGTATACTCTTCATCGACTGGCTCGGAGAAATGGATGACGCCGCCTACGACACAGAAGCCAACTGGAAGGTGTAATCCTGTTGGGTACAGGTACCCAAGTGCTATTTCCCAGGTCCAGCCCTCTCGCTCAGCGATGAATACCAAGACCTCTTCTCCAGTGAGCCCCAATTTCTCTCGACCGTTGCGCTCTGTGGTGGCGCAAGACTACTCCTTACCTCCATCTCGCAAAGTCTCTTTCGCCGACCGCAACTTTCCGTGGGAGAAAGATGACGATGATTGTAAGCCAGATAGACGAAAGAGCAGCCTTGCCGAAAGAAGCCCGCTCCCAGCACCTCCAGGTCAGCATGAGAAGAGAGATTTCAGCTTTGAAGCGGGGCTTCACGCTCAGGAGACGAGGTTCGAACAGAAGTTCGAGGGGAAGCAGCGAAGGCAGGCGCGAGGTGACATCGCTAGACTGGCAACGCGGAAGAGGGAGAGGGAGAGGGAGCAGCGGGCGATTAGGGGGAGTAGGACATCTGGAACGGACGAGCCCAAGTTGCGACAGGAGTATCAGAGGCTGAGGCAAGAGATGGCGCTGCTGAGGGAGGAATTTCGGGCTCTGAGGCAGACGCTGGTGAATTCGAGGCGGTGAGGGATGAGCTGCAATGGATTGCAGTGTTTTGGATTGCTTGTCAGCTTTTCTTGACCCGATTCCATGTCCCTCCTATTTCTCCTTTGTGCATAGCAGCAACCTCTTCATTTCTCCACTGAAACTCCGGCAGCTACTTGTATCACAAGCAAATTTCCAATCGAGTATACATGTCTTGATCTTGCGCTTGCCTCGGCAAAATCTTAATTTGCTTGTTCGCTTCGACCTGTGTTTAGTACCGTGGATTGTGTTCGCCTTTTTATGAAGTGACCATATTTTCATCTCTGATCTTACAACTCGGGCTTGTAATAGGTCTATCTTTATCATTCTCAATGGTGTAGCTTTATCCAGATGTGCTCCATACTCGTCTCACTATAATCGCTCTGTCAGAGCACCGCCTAGAAACACAGGCAGACAATCAACACGCCGTCGGTATCAAAATCGATATGCAATTCTCCAGTCTTTCAAGTTTCGAGCGCGACCCTAACGGGACTGATCGGCACGTGACGTTGCTGCTTTCACTCCATTCTTACTAGGCAACCCCGCCCTCGGCGCCCGTGTTCCTTCTAAATTCGATACACTCCAAATCAATCCAGTGCGCCGTATCAATTCAACATAACACAACTCGATACACTTTATCGGCACCTTCGCACCTATTGCGCAAGAACACCTTCTCTACAATGGTGAAGCACAAGAGTCGAGAGTCGAGCAGCTCTTCAGGTGGAACGCCGTACGAGGGCACGCTGCGAAATACTTGCAAGGTCAACTACAGCGATACCGAAGCCCCCGAGATAGTAGATCCAGGCCGCGGCGTCGATCCGCCTGTTGATGTCGGAGCAAGCGAGGCGTGAGTGATGAATCAATCTACATCGAGCCGCGCAGCCACTGACAGAGAATAGAATGCCTGCTCAAGCAGCTTACATAGTTCCCGTACCCGGTAGCTCCAAAAACGTGCCGAGAGGCCCGATCAACACTTGGGTCGTAGAAAGGTACGTTACAATCTTCCAAACGCAGTTTTGCCCCATGTATCACCAAAATTGACACCACAACCAGAGAGTCCCTCGACTACCTGAATCACGCCCACCTCACCGCCCACCTGACCTCTCTCCTGGCATCTTGCACCCACCGCGCCTCGCTCTTCGCGGCCGCAATCCAGCGCTTCGAAATATACCTCCAATTCTTCGTCTCGACCTGCGCCTCCGCACACCCAGCCGGGACCGCGGACGTCCTCGCCACACTCCGCGCAGCAACCCATATGGGCGATGAGGTGTTCCTCCTGCGTCGGGACTACACCATCGCTGTCACAATGCTGAGGTACTTCGTCGCGGGCTTGCTGCAGCGTTTGTTCCAGGGGAGTGAGGTTAGAGACAGGGACACGATGGCGTTCAACGAGTTGTCAAGGGTGTATGAGGAGGCGGAGTATGGGATTAGGGACACTATCGAGGATTTTGCTCATGGGAAGGCGGAAGGAGGTGTGAGTGAGAGGTTGGGGGTGTACATGGAGGCGTTCAAGCGGAGGGGGGAGATATTGGGGGCGCAGCAGGGGAGACTGGAGGGGCTGGCAAGGGACTGTTTGGTGGAGTTTGGGAAGGGCGGTGTGGGTGTAGAGGACATTGCGGCGGTACCGTCGTAGATGGCTGACGGGCTGGGTGGATCTGGTAAGCTCACGAGATGGATAGCTCGGTGGTTCATGTCCGCAGATCTTGATGAGGAGTCATGGTCGATGTGGACAGCTAAGTGAGAACGTTGGTGGGAGGCATCTTGCACAGAAGACCAAACCTTGGCGACACGGGTCAATGTCCTTTCGTATATGAGACCGCGATATCTGTAATGAGACAGACTTAGGCCGGTGGGAAACTTCGAAGTGCATTCTTGATATGTATAGGGTTGGTAGCTGCATGTAAGCGCCGTGGTCGATCACATCTGCAAGATCGAATTGAAGTGTATACTTAGGTCCCTTCACCATCTCCAGAATTCTCGTTCAATGTCAATTACATCAATTCTCACGACAAAGGTAGTTCCGAGACACAATTTGAGGTTATCATAGATAATTGGAATTTTGATCAAGTGGCGAATATATGATGATGGGCCCTCGAGGGGTGATGCTCATTACGATAACACCTTCAGTCAATGATTCGAGGCGAGTAGTAGATAGCGACTTAGCCCTCCTAGGCGGGTGCGATCATCTACCAAAGCGCTGTCGCGATCAGCTTGATCTTCCAAGTGCAAGCATGTGATGGCTCGCCATATGCAAAGTGTCATCAAGACACAAATTTGGTTTTCTGGTCTCTTTCTCAAATACCAACTTATCCAATCCACTACCCAAATAAAAGAAATCCCAATCAGCACTTCACATTTTGACGAACAAAACCAGGAACCATGGAGGAAACCCAACACCGCGAAAAAGGGATTCGATTCGAGGCAGAAAGTCTAGGGGATCCTATTACTGTGCTAGATGCCGCAGAAGCAGAAGCAGATTCAGCTCGCTGTACTGCATCTTTCCGCACACTCGTCCACTTCATTAAGTTCAACGTCCGGTATCTGCCCATAGATGCTGGTTCTTTGGACGGAGGCTGCCCAATCTGCCGCGAAAAAACGTCCAAGTCGCAGGAAGGGATGCTACAAGTCGACCTCCCTGCCTGCAAACATATCTTCGGAGCAGACTGCTTCGAAAGGTACATCCAGCGCTCTTATACCTGCCCTATGTGCCGAGAGATATGGTTCGAGAAGCGACTGACCCCCGAAACGCCTTCTACACAAGGACGAAGTGGACAGGTTGTCATCGAGGTGTCAATTACTAGTGATGAAGCCGCGGATTCATTGCTGAACGCGCTGCAGAATGAGAGCGGCGAGATGGTGAGGCGATTGCTGGGCGAGCAGATCGCGGAACTTGATGAGAACGAAGGGATGCTGAGTTCCAGCCTTCAACTACTGGGGATGAATCTAATACCAGCAGTGAATCTAGCGTCGTTCTCTCAGTGAGCAGCCAGCCGGAAGCTCCGCGCATTGAATTCACATTTGTTGCGTTTACAGTGACAGAAACAGATGCAGAGATACGAGAAGATGTTCTTTTTGTCAGTCGAAGGGGTTGTGGGGACGGCCGGGCCTGAGCTAGCAACGATGAGGATATTGCGCCACCCCGCCGACGAAGGCGACATGAGTAGCTTGTGGCTCAAGACTTGTTAATATAAGTATTAACATTTGATGATACAAATTGACTGAAAAAGTCCAATATTTGTAGACCGGCAACTGTGGGAGTGACAAAGTTGTTATTTTGATCTAGCTACAAACGCGGTCACCAGGTAACTAGCCTACATTGAATATAGAGCTAAACAACGCAGCTTCAAAGACGACAGTGTGACAGCCACAGTCAGTTGGCAGCGCCGCTGATTGGAGAGCTGTCGCACTGATTATATATAGAAAAAATACTCCTCTAGATAAGTAAATGTACGCACCCACATCCTACCGGCCCACAGTCTCTGTCTCAATGCCTAATCAAAGTATCACACTAGAAGATTTCATATTCTCAAAAATCAGAACAGTGCAGTCTAAGCGGACTTACCTCCTCGACAAGCCATGTACACGATGTCATCACAGCACAAATCTGCGAGTACACTTGCCGACGTGCAGCCACCGTATCTGCTCTGCGTGTCTCGCTGGCTTTGAGAGCTCGCACCAAACTCATGGGCCAATAGCCTGTCCCACATGCTCCACATATTGGTTTACGTTGCCCTCGGACCTTGAAATTGGGAAGCGGAGCAAAGTATCTGAGAGTCAGAGCCCGGAGGAGAAGAACATGCCGACACGGTCTATCGGCAATTTATGGCCACCTCAAACAAGCACGTCATCGCATAAAACATCTGCCAAACCACAGCCACTTGATTACGACGGTCTAGATGGCTCAGATGGTGGCTCTACAGGAACAGTAAGCGATGCCAGCCGTGAGGATCTGGACCTACAGATTCTGCGCGTGCAAGGGCAGAGAAGCCAGACTGCATTCGATCAAATTAAGGAGGTGGAGAACGAAAGCGTTGCCGAGCTAGAGGCAACAGAAACTCAGACAAGCTGTTTCAGTATGGCTAGAAATGCATCGCAGAGCCAAGGACAACCACAGACTGTTCACCACGACGCAGTGGCAGATGCTTCCTTGGTAGAAGTACCGCCTTCCGAGGTCGCCTCTCCTGCTGTCCGAAAGTGTATGAATACCGCGCACACCTTGGCCATATATTTTGTTATAGTCTGTCTTGTCTTTGAATTGGCTTCAGATCTGATCTTTCACACAACATCGGCTCTGAGTATGCGCAAGTGATACGGTACAAGGCCAAAGGCCTGAGTACAAATAGCGGGTCTAAATATTGTCTACTCTGAGGTTATACACATTGTACTTCGACGTTGGAAGAAGTGCTGTAACTAAGGCACGCGGCGCGCCCATTCCTTTGCGGTACCGATTCGTCGGGTTTTTGAGTTATGTTGTACTATAAATATGGCCCACTTTAACGTACTGTGGCGCTAAGCTGTCCACAACCATGGCTACTTGCTTCTTAGGAGAAACAGGATTCTTGTTTTCAATATAAGTTACTTTCCTCTTAGTTTCTTTTTTGTCTCTTCCTTCTGAGAGCGATTCCATAAGTACAACACCACTCTCATACCAGGTCCATATGCAACGCCTTCTCTATCCTATTCCACCATCATGTATCCGCTTAGTGCACCTGAAAAGCCGATTTGGTTTCTCGATCTGCCAAACGAAATCCGGATCATGGTCTACGAGCAACTTGTGGAGAGTGTCGACTCATCCGCTACCACACCTCTCAACAATTCCAGCAGTCCAGTGATAGACTGTTCAACAAGAACATCAAGCGACTTACGTCGCATGAGTCTTATTGCAACCTAAATTCCTTAGAGTATGCAAGGCAATAAACTCCAAAGCGAAGCCGACTGTGCAAAGACTTCTGCACTTTAGCAAGAACAATATTTCGTGTTATGGGTAATCCTCTCTTCCTGTCTGGAGATAGTGGCGATTGTTAACAATACAATCGTCTCCGATCCAGACAACGACCTCTGCCAGACATTCGAGAAGATGAGCTGTCTTTGTCTTGCGAACTTCTCTCATACAAGCGGGAATGTCAATGCGGATTTCGGATCGACTAAGCGTTTTCTTGAAGCAGGCCAAGAATTATATCCTCGAATTCGCGCGCACACATCAGACGATGTCGCAATCTACTTGGACTATTCCCGGACCACATACGCGCTAGCACAATTCCACAGCATGCATTGACACAAGAGGCAGTTGCTCGGAACGAAGCGTTACAGCAAGATCTTGCCCTTCTGGCTCTTTTCAAGACCGCTAGAAATAAGGGTCTTATTGTTGTCTCTGAATGAGTACGATCGCATCACAAATACACCTTAATATTTCCTTGCTCACACTTCTCAACCATACTGCGCCATCGAATTTAGAGACTTCAAAGACAAAGATGGGGCTTGTTTGTTAGACGGTCTCAAGGCTATTCCACGATACTGGCTTCTGTCGTATCAACTGCCAACGAGTCTTCCTAGGGAGAGATGAGCGATTGGATCATCCTTGCTACTGTGCACGCATACTATCTGTTTTTTCTCAAGCTTCAGGGTTTCTACATGTTGACTTGGGACACATGTCGAGCATAGTCGACGTAACAGTCTACGTAATCTCGTGGCGTTGACGGTAGGGCATTACTGTCACTATAGCTGGTGCTTCGTGCCCAAGGTTTGTCACACAAAGCGTTAAGGGATGATGGATCTCTGCCTCTGCGAACGACTTTTTTGCAGCAGATCTTGCGACAGCCTTCTTTGAACGAGAATCATGGCACAGTCACCTCGTCGCAGGAAAGCGCATGACAACGAAACAAAATTGGGGCTCCTAAAAACGACGGCAAGGGGTTGCCCGTAGAGTTTTCCCGAAATGCTGGGGTTTAGGGGTAATTCATGGATGAGTTGTGTGTGAGCCACAGTTTGGAAACTTAAAAGATCGCAGTGGTCTCAATGCTTTGGTGGAAGCCAAACTGGTATTTCTCGTGGAAAAAAAAAGGCTTTTCCCTTTCAAGGGTGAGTATATGGTTTTAATGTACATTATTACGCCTGAGTGCTGGATCAACTGTATTAGGGTAGCTATAATTTCATTCTGAAAGAATCAATACTACTGGAAAATTTCTGAATACCATCACACGAAGCATTGAAAACCCAAGACCACGTACTAAGAACTATATCCATCGCTGAGAGTAGAGCAGTTCCCTGATATTCTCAAGAGCTTGCTCAACGTTCTCAATTTCGTGGCTTGAAGCTTCATCGCGCATCTCTAAGCGCTCGAGAGCACCTAGAACGTTGTCTAGCGTGCTTACAATCTCAGTCCTTGCCGAGTTTGGTGCCGGGAACCACACTTCTCTACACAGAGGGCATGAATGGCTCCAAGGTTGGCCAGCGCGGACGTGTCTCTCTATGCAGCGCCTGCCTAATATATGGCTGCATGGTCCACGATTGTGAACTTGGACAGGGTACTCGGGCGTGTCTGCTGGCAGTAGAGGATGTACATAGGCAGGGTCTTGTGCATGGTAGATATCGCGACAAACAGGACACTGCCGTGACAAGGGATCCAGTGGAAGGGCCGACAGCCGAAGGGCATGGGTGTGGTTGGTGAGGAAGTTAGAAATAACAGATTCGTCGATGCGGTAAGACATGTTCGTCTGTTTTGGGATTTGTATTGTGAGTTGTTAGAGGGTGGCAGGTAGTGGAAAATGTTTCGATCAAGAGGCGTTTGTCGGTGAAAAAATGTGATTGCAGAGCCATCGCCAATGAAGGGCACTCCATATGTGAAGTAGTGACAAGGTACTGTTACTAAAACCGCTGTTCGCGAGACATTACAAGTACGCTTTCGGCAACAAATCACACTCTCGTTTCGCCATTCACAGGTAGTTCTATTGCAGGCTGCCCAACTTGCTCGTGGTCACCATAGTTGCAGTGATTTGCTATGCTTTCAATATACTAGCTAGAGGCAAGGCAGGTTAAAGAAGCCATATACCACTGGGGCTGAGCGCCAATTGAAGCCTGTTCCTCCTGTCGCAAGACAACGACTATGTAATACAATGGTTTTGTGGGTGCTCTGCTGGCTATTGAACTTACTTTGAAATATCCGCTTGATAGAGTCGCCAGAGCAACGCAAGTATGCCAGCCATTATTCAGGTATTCGGTTCATTGTCCGTGGAATATAAGCCAAATAATTGGTTCCAACCTGCCGGGACCATTCACGTCGAATCAAGAAAACCGTAAGGTCCGTGGAATGAATGAGGTCGGAAAAATTGTAAAGCATTTTCGGAGATTCGCGGGGTTGGTGGACCACATGATAACCAGATCGCCATTGAACCCTGTTGGGAGAGGAAAGAGAAATTCTCCACGCCGCACTTGTTCGTATCCAACCCCAGGGTTGGGGTGTGAAGACGTTGCGGGCCGGGCCAACAGTGTGGTCGGTATGCCGAGACGTGAGGACGCTGCATTTGTTCTAGTTGGTAACCTATCATCATTGCTGAAACAATGTTCCGCTGATGACTGTGGATTGTACGTGTCCGATTCTCTATTGCCTTTATGTTTTGAAGATGCACGTAAGGTGTCGGAAAGAAGGCCGGCGCAGGCGGCTCTTTTTCAGCTGCACCTATCGAAAGCCGTCCCACTGCGCGTCTCCTCTCCTCTCCACACTCAGGCAACGTCTTCTTATTCACGACGCCTGCGACGGCAAAGAACATTGAAAGTGGCACTGTACAATCTCACCCAATAACCGCCGGTCGATATTCACAGCAATCGAATTGATTGCTGACCAATTTCGCCATTCACCCTCCACGTTCTGTGACCAACAACGGTAGCGCATCCCCACTTTGCTTTGGCATCAATTCGTACCCCTTTCTTGTGCATTCCACGGCAGAAAGACATGCGACGCGGCTAACGCGGCAACAAAATATTGCAACGATTCCCCTATGCTCACCAAAACATTCCAACAATGTCTTATATCCGTGCAACAGCAGAAAACCCCAAGAGATCATCTGGGCGCACGAAGTGATTCATTCCAGGGCCGATCATCATTGACTACCGGGAGACTGGCTGGTGGAAATCTACAACGGGTGAGGAAAACGAAACCGCATTGAGCAAAAGCTAGCTATATATACAGTGCTATCAGTGTGAGTCTCAAAAGCCACCCTAGATCCACCGATCCACCACTCATCCATCAGCCTTGCTAAAGTCTTCACAATGCACTACATCATTCCCTCACTTTTTCTCTCGACGGCGGCCGCGCAAGCCGTGGGATCACTGCCTAGCCTTTCCATCTTGAAGCTTCCCCAAATACCCGTCCTACCCCTCCAGGGTGTTCCTGACGTCTTGGCTGGCAATGGCTACAACTCCATCGCTGATTCACTTTCCAAAGCAGCACAAAGCATCGGTGCTCACACCGACCTAACTAGTAAGCTGCCCAAACCGATGAACACCGACCGATAACCTCCGATGATCCACTGACATGTTATAGCCGTTGCTAACGCTAAACTCACCGGCGACATCTCCGTAAACCCCACGCCCAACATCCCCACGACATTCGACCTTGTGAAGTCTGTGGGTGGTGCGTCTGCTACTCTCTGGCAATTGGCCTACGACCTTGAGAACAAGGTCTGCTCTATCGCGACCTCAATCAACCAGCAGAACATCGCCGCCCAGCAATCAAACTTAGCCGTTGCGTAAGTAGTCATATTCTCAACACCTCCGATTTGATCCTCTTCTAATTCAATACAGTATCCAAGCACAAGTGGACGCCCTCACCAAGCTCCAACAAACTCTCAATACCACAGTTATCACCGTTCAAACCCGTATGTGGATCAGTCCTATGTTCACAGTATACCTTTGACTCACACCACCGCAGAGGCTGTCGCATTTTCCGACGCTGAAAAGTCAATCCTCACCTCCGCAATCCTGGCCCTAGTCGGCTCCGTCGTCGCCAGCGCCGCACCTATCCAGGCTCTTGCCACTGGTCTGGCGAACGTCGGCATCACCAGCATCTCCAGTGTCGCTGGTATCCTGACCGCTCAGGCAAACGCCCTTGCTGCCTTCGCGTCCAAGGTCAACTTCGTCGGGCTATAGATCGTGTATGCGAGTACCCTCATGGATGAGATCATAACACACTAGAAAGGGGCACATTTGCCGATGATTTGGAGCACGGTGCTTGGTTTTATTCTTATCACTCTTTCTTGGTCAAGGTGAAGGCTTGGGGTCCAAGGGACGCTCGTTCGAAGGTCATCTCATTATTCCCTATAGTCTAGTAATGAACGCCATCGGCGACGGCCGTACTGAAGATCCAAGGTCCCAATACTCCCCCTCGATTGTTCTTCAAGACCCTTACTCGATCCAATCACACCCAACTACCGTGCCTCTTTCTTATTCCCCCGTCACCCTACGTTTCCTATCTCCTCTAAACCAAGCTCGCCTCCCCGGGAATAACCGTCCCGTTCTCAATCGCCGCCGCATGGCCCCTAGCAATGTACCCATAAACGGGCAAGTACTTGTCCAAGTACGGCAGCACCTCCTTCGCACCCGGCACGTTCCTCCAATCGCGCATCAGATCGCAAACGATGGCAAACATGCTGACAAGCTGCACACCCGCCTGTTGCATGCGGCTGTTGGCCGTGTCGCGCACGAGCTGGGAGTACGTGCCCGAGGCCTCGATGTTGGCGAAGACGGAGTAGCCCTCTGCGCGGAGCGAGAGCGACAGGAACGCGGTGCACACGTCGGTCGTGATGCCGGCGAGGATAATCTGCTTTTTGCCCGTGGCTTTGATGGCCTCGCGGAATTCGGCGTTGTCCCAGGCGCTTTGTGCTTGTTAGTTCAAGATCATGTTAAATGAAGGGAGATTAAGGACGCACTCAACCTCGCCCTGGCGCTTGATAAGCGGCGCATCGGGGTACATCTCCAGGATCTCCTTGGGAAGAGGGCCGTTGGGACCTTGCTGGGCAGACGTGGTCATTACGACGGGGAGGTCGAAGAGCTTGCCAAGCTCGGCGTGCGCGAGGATGTTTTCGCGGTAGAGGGTGGGGTCCCAGTCGCGGGCGACCTGGTAGAGGCCGACCTGGAGGTCAAGGATGAGAAGCATCTGCGTTGGTTAGATTAGGAGCTGTGACAAATGTGATGGGAGGACTGACGGAGTCGTTCTTGGAGATACGCTCCCATGGGACAGCTGGGTGGTGTTAGAAGAGGTCACTGGGGATGCGAGTGCAAGAGAAGTACCGTCACCGCGGACAGCGTTGAAAAGCCCGAGGGCTGCAAGAAAGATGCTGGATGCGAATTTCATCTTGGAGGCTTGCTTGGTGCTCAGTCGCTCTTTGAGATGCTCGAGAAGCTGGAGAGGATGCGGTGGCCATACTGGAGAGGGCATTGGTCCCTTCTTATACTCTCTCGAACCATCATGTCTTTGCTCCTATAGTATCCTTTTCCATGTATTTGGTAATCACTTCCGCGTTTCTATCGAGGTCAGTTCCCGTCAATTCGGCTTACCTACCCTTTCGTCTTCCATCGCCGCGTCCAAGGTGTGGGTTGTTCGTTTGCCTAGCATAACACACCATGGTAGTATCTGCAGGCGCCACGGCATATACCACAATGACTAACCCGTTCACCGCTTACCTTCTCTCCAAGCCTTGTTTCAATTGGCCGCGTATACAGCGAGGCTTCACGCCGCTCCCGCGTATCTCGTACGCAGGCCCGCTAGGCTACGGTGCAGCTGCCTCCCCAATTTCGAGCCGGTGGATACAGCAAAACGAAATGCATGCCATCCTAAAAGCGGTCTTTGATAATCTTCCTGGTATGGGAAAGCTCGAGGTGCGGCCCGAGACGTTGCGGGTAGCGTCTCGCTTGCAACGTCTACCCCAGCTCGTTTCCGCGGCTCATGTGCGCGTCAGCCATTACTCACCCGTCTAACGGCCGTCGCCCAGCAAACCCTGCAGCCTCGCCTTCGTACATGCAAGGCCGGTCTCGCTTGGATCCATCACATCGCCTTAGTAATGCATGACAATCCGCTTTCGAGCTATAGAACGGGGAATTTTCTTGGTCGCACGCGTCCACTTCGAGGTTGATCATAGGATGAACATCTGCAGTCGCGCAGCGCGCGTTCCGAGAGGCGATCTCATGCATACCTGATTACCCATTCGCGCGCTCCGACGTTGTGTAGTCACGGATCTAATGTTGTGTAAACTCCGAGTCTTTGGGTGAGGGTGTCATGGATAAGTTACCCTGCGGGTCTGCACCAGGTGTCACACAATCATGTAATAAGCAGATCACGATATGGCTACCGTATGGCAGGGCGATGTTCTCGGATGAGCTTCTGCAGTGAAGTGAAATTGGTACGTGTTGAACCAAATGTACTGATGGCACGCAAGTTTGAATGCGAGTTCCCGGCTGTTTCCCTAGTCTCTAACTTAAGCGCCCGGCCCATTCGCGGCCAGCCACCTCTGCACATACTCATTCCCAGCAGTAGAGTTGTAGTGTACGTTGATTCTGTGCCCAGTGTTAGACTGGATTTATGCCTCGAACGTCTGTGCGTTGGGGAACGCCTTTGAGCTTGCACTGGGAGATTTGCGGCAACGCCTCCAGTGGCGTAGCAATCTAATCCGCAGAAAGCTTCATCGAATTCTCCTGTGAAAATGATGACAGGACCACCGAAAGAGTCCTCCGCGGGAGCCCCACCGGTCGTGAGGAGTTTGCCAATGGTTACGGGCTGCTCGGTCTGCTCGGTGATCACGCCGAGGCCGATGTCGTATGCACCATAGCGGAGGAAAACGAGTTGATTGGCAGTTAGATCGCAGTGGGATACTTCAACCGTTCAACTGTAACATTCGACCCATTTATGATGTTCCCGACCTCGATTGTTGCGATGTCATTCCAGAGGTCGTCGGTAGAGGCAGCGATGCCAACACCCTTGAGCAACGTCTGGTGAGCCTGTATGAGGCTACTGTTCTTGAACCAGCCGGAAAACACCGCCCTGAGCTTGCTGTTTGGTGCGTCTGCAAAGAAAAGAGGTTGATTCAGCCGTGCGCTGTGCAAGTTCCAAGCTGGGACAGTCTGGGAGGGGAGGAAAGAGCCGTTGCCGGAGTCAAAACTAGACCATCGGTGTTGTTCCGGTACAACGCAGACAACCCTAAAATTGTGCGGTAAAAAGTCAGCGGAGTGGTCAAAAATCAAGGTAGTTGTGCAACAAAAGGTATTCCTGGCTTCAGCATGTTACTACAGACAGTAACCGCAGCAGTAAACAACCCCATTGTACCCCAGGGTTTCATACAGTAAGACTGGATCGACCCAAATGAATGGCCGACGTGAATGATCTTGCCGTAGCGCTTCTTAATTTCTGGGATTTTTCCGGCCCGCAGCAGGGTGGTAACCGCGTTCAGAGCCTCAACTTTAAGCTGAGCTTGAATTTTATTTATCGGTTCGCCGTGCGATGAATTGCCGATAACCAAGCGGTAGATAGCCAGAGTGCTGTACCCAGCCGCGTTCGCAACCTTCACATAGCTGTAGTTGTAGTTGTTGTAAGCAAGATCCCAGTAGCTGGCTTGGTGTCAGTTCTGTAGTCCAGGACGACGGGAGGAGAATCAAGGAGTCCGCACACGTTTAAGCAATGCCGTGTGACAATATTTGAATGGTCGAGGCATTCCCATCATCCGGTTGGCAGTATTTCGCAGAGATCTCGTACTGCCCCTGCACGGTCGCATATCCTTCAAGAATCTTCGCAAAGTAGTTGCGTCCTTGCTGGCTGAATTGTTGTGCAAAATTGGTCACCTCAAGGTTTCCTTTCGGCGGGGACGTTTGGGAAAACCCCTTGTCGCGAAGAAATCTCGATCGGTATGCTGAAATTGGAGTATGTGTTTGCCGTAGCAAAGCCTGCTAGCCGCAGAGCTCCGAGGGATGCAAAAGCTGCCATGTTGAGCGTATAGATCGGGCCTGGACGAGCTCAATGCGAACGAGACTGAAAAACGTCTGATATACGGAGAGCTAGAGAAGAAGGTCAATCAATCCTACAGGCTCTGTTTGAGTCTTATAGAATTCATCTTCGGTAATGAAGTTTGTCAGGATTCGTCAATGTCCACCCACAGATCGGCAATTGATTTGAGTTTCCGAAAATGAACGCATCTTGGACAATAACATCGACGGTATAGGTACCATAATACCAGCGCAATGG
This sequence comes from Paraphaeosphaeria sporulosa, assembly GCF_001642045.1. Classification (NCBI taxonomy): domain Eukaryota; kingdom Fungi; phylum Ascomycota; class Dothideomycetes; order Pleosporales; family Didymosphaeriaceae; genus Paraphaeosphaeria; species Paraphaeosphaeria sporulosa. The sequence goes on along the minus strand of NW_017253361.1, from coordinate 3,706,822 downwards.
TATTCATCCAGATCGATGCTGTGTGACCAATAAGCGAATCATGGCGAACGGAGAGGATGGATTTCGCAAGAGAAGCTAAACCAGATCGTCCGGTTGCAAGCGCAAATTGACCTTGTTGCCCCGTGAAGGGTGGCAGTAGCGGCTATGAGGGCAGCCCCAGGGTGTCGCCATAGTCAATCACGTTAATGTGATCTCCAGCCCCGAGATTTGGAAGTATGGCAAGTCATGGTGGTGAGACCGAGGGGTACCGAGACATCCGAGATTGTCAATTGGTGCTGCAGTACTGCCCACATCTAAGGTGCCTGCCCTGTGATGAATGATTTGTGTCATGCCCTGGCAGATCACTTTCGAACTATAGGAGGCCTCAATGGAGCAATTCCTGATGTACAACAATGATACTACCCGGATGCATTGTTGAAGTGGCGACCACACGCTATTGTACCTAGAGACAGGTACAAAGTCATGAAAGGTTGTTGATGACACAAAGCGCTCCCGGCGGATGGCTGGGAGCATCCGCCATGTCGTGAAGCAGGGCGGCGGGTCCCGTGTAGCTACATATACCAGATGGCTGGGTTGCTGGAGCCGGCATGCTGAGACCGAGACGGCGGTACATGTTCAGATAAATGAATAGCTGGAGTCGGCGCCCTGATAGTGTTATGATAGATTAAGCGGTTGCGAAGGTGAAGCATGCGCAGAGGGAAGCGCCACGCACCTACGACCGGACTGGACGATTTGCTCCAGCCATGCCTTCCAAACTGTCATCGCAGCCCCGAGGAAGCATTCCCAGCCCTCTACCTAACGGCCAGATCCAGGGGGTGCGACAATGACATCATGAGTCCAGGTCCGAAGCGTGGCCTAGTGGCGGGGGAACTCAACACCGTATATGCGAAGCGGCCACACTGTGATTGGTCGAACACGAATCGCAACAGCTTCATATGGGCAGCACGATAGCAAAGAGGCACACCGCTCGCTGAAGACCATACTGAATGCAGGTATATTCGCGCGCCAAAAAAAATCACCTGAGCTCTCGATCAACGTCTGTGCAAGCTTGTTATCGCATATATACCGCCATGGCTCCTCTAAAAAAAAAACCAGTCCAAGGAGGGCTTGCAACTCTACACCAAAAGCACCTATACCATAACGCCTTAAACGCGCAATGGTTGACCTCACCACAATCCACGCCTCCAACGCATCCCTTCCCACCCACCTCACCGCTGTCTTCGTAGGCGGCACCTCAGGCATCGGCCTCTACACCCTCCTCGCCCTCGCGCGGCGCTGCAAAGTCCCCAATATCTACTTCATCGGGCGCTCTCAACAAGCCGCAGATCGCATCCTCGCCGACCCGCACACCCTCAATCCAAATGGCACGTACACCTTCATCCCCTCCGATGTCTCCCTCATCAAAAACGTCGACGCCGTCTGCGCCCAAATCGCCGCCAGAGAGTCCCACATCAACATCTTGTGTCTGAGCCAGGGCACCATGTCCGTCGGTCAGGAGACGTCTGAGGGCATGCATCTCATCGCCTCGCTCATCCTCCACTCCCGCATACGCTTTACCGTAAACTTGCTCCCCCTCCTGCGCGCGGCGCCTGGGACAAAGCGCGTGGTGTCCATCTTCACGGGGACCAAGGAGGGCCCGCTCACGGCACCAGAGCTGCAAATGCGCACCGTTAAGAGCCCGCTCAAAGCGCGTGGACAGGCCGCCAGCGCGGTGACGTTGTTGCTTGAGGAGATGGGCAGGCGCGCGCCAGAGGTAAGAAACACTACCTCCTTTTCCTCGGTTATTTCGAATTCAGGTCATTTTACTGACTTTGCGCCTCATCTTGTAGGTAGGATTCGTGCATACGTATCCCGGCTTCGTGAGTAGCAACATCGGGCGGGACTTTGGGGTTGTGGTAAAAGGGCTGGGGTGGGTGTTGGAGAGGACGGTGGGGAAGTGGCTGTATATCCCCGTGGAGGAGAGCGGGGAGCGGAATTTGTGGCTGTGTACGAGTGGGAGATTCGCTGGGGCTGCTGCGGGAGAGGAGAAGGGTGTCGAGGTGGCGGTTGGGACGGATGGGCGTGCGGGCAGCGGGGTGTACACTATTGACGAGAAGGGGGAGAGCGGTTGCGAGGCGGTGCTGCAGGTCCTTCGCGATATGCGGGTGCAAAAGAGAGATGTATGGGCGTGGGAAGAAGTCCGTAAAGAGTTCCTCCGAATAACAGGAAAAGAGAGTATGTAGCATAGCGATATCATCCACCTTCTCTTATTTCAGCCGCGCTATGCTGTCTTTCCCTTCTTACTCAATACATAGTCTCCGCCCCCCATCGCCTTCCACACCCCATACAACCCCCTCGCCACCTCACTCTTCCAAAGTACCCTCTTAACCCACGCCTTCCACCCGGTCCCAAACTCCCGCCTCGGCCCTCTATCCCTGACCTTTTCCCACACGCTCGGCAGACTCTCCGCGTTGAACTTTGCGCGCAGCACCTCATACCGCTCTTTGTCATAGATGCTCCACCATTCATCTTCTGTATAGAACACGCGCGAGTACAGCCACTTCAACCCGCCAAGGGACCGCGCTTTCGCTTCAATCTCGCGATTTGCACGCACGTACTCGGCTTCATCGGAGGGATACGGGCCCCACACGCCGACATTGATGTACGCGCCTTCGTACACCGCGCCGAGAGTCTTCCCTGGCACTTCGCCGGAGAAAGAGCGCGGATGCCCCATTGACGACCGCCCGTCTTTACGCACAGGGCACAGCCACAACGGATAAATCCCATACGTCTTGTCAACGTACTCCGCGAACTCTGCCGCATTTGGCGCCGGGAACGCAATGTCGTGGATGATGTAGCGGTCGGTGTGCCCGCTCGCGTGCAGCGCGTGGTACATGACGCGGGTGTGCATGAAGTAGTCGAGGAGCAGGCGCGTCAACCAGGTAAAGGGCACGCGGAAGTGCGCGAAGCCGTAGCTGCCCATCCAAAAGGCACCGCGGTCGTAGCGGAAGAGGTAGTCCTGGATGGGGACGCATTCGGTGGTCGGGCTAGGGCTGGACGCGAGGCGCCACGCATGCAAGTAAAACCAGGGATCCCAGGGGCGGGAGAAGGTGCGGGTAGGGAGGGTTGGGGATGGGGTGGAGGTGAGGCGGCCGGTTATGATGGCGCCGGAGGTGGGGGAGAAGAGGATGCCGTCGATGTAGTCGGCGGTTGCGGATGCGGTTTCGGCTCGGAGCTGGGACATTGCGGAGGAGATGGAGGTTGTGGGGTGGTACGTGACCTCGACGTGGGATTTCATGTCGATGAGTTGCAATTTGACGGATGTTAACACGCCCAGCGTGCCGAAACTGCCTCGAAGGCCCTCAAATAGCTCTTGATTGTCTGTCGATGATGCGTGGGCTACATCCCCATTTGCGAGGACAACTTCGGCGCTCAGTACGGTCCGGTCGAAGAACCCGTACTTGAAACTGCTGCTTTCACCCGCGGTACCGACGAAGCCTCCACCGACGGTTATTCCAGGGAATTCCATGACGACAGGCGGAAGGAGGCCTACTTTCATCGTCTCGCGGACGAGGGCATCCATGGGGACATTGGGTTCGACGACGGCAGTTTTGGTGGCTGGATCGATAGAGAGAACATTGTTAAGAGCGCTAACGTCAAGGATAGAGGCGCGGTCGAAGTTCGCATGGCGCGTGGAGTTTGTGCTGCCGTGATAAACGCGGAATGCGGTTTTGGTATTGTAAAAGTGTACAATGCGGGAGCGAATGCGCTCGACGGCGAAGTCGTGGTTGTCCATACCCGTCACTTATTATTCCCGTCGCAGCGGGTTCTATTCTCTTGACGTAGTAGGCATCGCGAGTGTAGGGTTGTAGGTTCCCGGGGCCGAGCGTTGGGATGTAGAACAGTCGACGAGTACTCGGCTAAGCGAGCCTACGGATCTCGAGCTGATGTCTTAGCATGTGGAGCCTGTTCCGTGGCTTCCGGAAACGTCCCAAAACAGAAAGAAAGATGCATCTGTGAGGCTCTGCGGGATCAGACGGCAGGCGCGGGGCGCAACGTCTACTCCTACATCAGCCGCCGTCATCCACTATAATGGCGTCGCAGTAATAGCTACCTCTCCCCTTCTATCGCATCGTTGCATAGAATTCTTACCTACTTTCGTTGGAGCTTTTCTATTGCCTTTCTTCGGGCGGCTAGTTGCAATGGACGCACACAAAGAGGAAGTAGCGCGGATCTCAGAGCGGGTTCAAGCCTTTCAGCGCTCTTCGACGGCGTTTCGAATTTACCACGGCAGCACGCTCTCAACGAGGGAATCGGCGCGGCAAAGAGACAGCATAATAGATACGAGCAGGCTCAATCATGTCATAGGATTCAACACGCAAGAGAAAAAGGTGCTGGTGGAGCCGAACGTGCCGATGGACGCGTTGGTAGACGCCACTTTGCGCGAGGGTCTGGTGCCGAAGGTTGTAATGGAGCTTCCCAACATTACTGTAGGAGGTGGATTTGCGGGAACATCAGGAGAATCGAGCTCGTTCCGGTTTGGCCTATTCGACAGGTCTATGCGAGGGATTGAGGTGGTGTTGGGTAACGGAGAGATTGTGTGGGCAACGAGCGACCGCGAGGACCCGCACCGTGACCTGTTTTTCGCATGTGCCGGCAGTTGTGGAACTTTGGGGGTCGTTACGCTGCTTGAGATGGAGCTTATTGATGCACAGCCGTACGTCGAGCTGGAGTATAAGGCGGTTACGAGCGTCAAAGAGGCTGTTGACGTGCTCCAAGAGGCCGAGCAAGACTCTCGCGTCGACTATATCGATGGAATACTGTACTCGATGACCAGCGGTGTGATTATGATTGGGCGGCTGCAGGCTGAGCCCATTGAAAGTAAGTTTGGGCAATGGATCTTGTTTTCATACTTACTGGTTGCAGACCGAGTTCGATCGTTTGACAAACCTTCGGATCCCTGGTTTTACCTAGACGCTGAACAGATCCTCAAATGCATAGAGAGAGGCGGAAAGTCATACAAACAGAGCATACCGATCAAGTCGTACTTCTTTCGATACGATCGCGGTGTCTTTTGGGGCGGCGGGATCGCTTTCAAGTACTTCTGCGTGCCATTTCTGGACTTAACCCGGCGGCTGCTTGACCCTTACATGTACAGCAGAACCATGATCCATGCATTGCACCGTTCTGGCATATCCTCGCAGGCGATCATCCAGGATCTGGGTGTTCCATACGAAAGCGCAGCATCCTTCATCAAGTGGACCGGTGAAAAGACAGGGTTCTGGCCACTATGGCTATGCCCTGTGAAGCCCCCACCACGAGACGAGTGCAGCTTCTCCATGGCCAATGTGGACCCTGACAAGACAGTGCTGGACGTCGGCATATGGGGCATGGGACCCAGGGACCCTCGAAGGTTCGTTGCGCTCAACCGTGAATTCGAGGCCAAAGTAGCCGAGCTTGGTGGAATCAAATGCCTGTACGCTCATGCTTATTACACCGAAGACGAGTTCTGGCGGATATACGATGCAGAAAAGTACACAGGTCTGAGGCGAAAGTATCACGCCGGGTCATTGCCCAGCATATACGATAAAGTAAAGGTCGATCTTCAGGGTGTCGCCGGCCCCCGAAGCGTTCGAAAACAAGAGACATGGGGCGAATGGACGAGTCGGAATTTCTGGAGGACATGGCCGTTTGGCGGCCTCTATGGAGTGGCTAGCGCGACCAAAGGGCTGGTTATACAGAGCGACTTTTTACTGAAGAAGTAGGAGAATATCGTCCTCTCGTCTGTGCACGATGTAGCGGTGTGAAACACTGACGTGGTAGCCACCATCCACACGAAAAAAAATCCTTCTCGCAACCAAGACAATTGGAGAAACAGCGTGGTACTGTTTGCGAAGAAGCGGCCCCCTTTGTAAGATTGGAATCAATGCCTGTCGGAGTTTTTCCCGGTCGAGCATGGGAAACAGGCCATGAGACCCTCGGGGGCGAGATGAGTGGTGGCCCAAGCTCCACGCGTTGACGCTATGGGCCGCACAATTTCACGGTGACGTTGAGAGCCCAGGCGAGCCTTTTCAGCCTCTGAGGATGTTGCAGGTTGGTTATGGAAGATCAGCAACGCCATGACGATGGGCGCAGGGTGCGGAGACGCAGCGCGGAAACCAAAAACGCGTGGAGTAGGGGCGACGCGTGAACGTCATGGGCCGTGTGCTCCTTGATTGGCTTGTGCGTGCTGCCGGTTGACGTTGACGTAGGCATAGCGCTACATAAAACGAACGGGCTCCCAGCCACCAGCAATTGCACGTCCGCCCGCCCACACTGCTGCCTCAACCCCTCGCCAGCTGTACAAAATAACCCACCCTTGCTCGGCCCGCTGCGAAAAACTCGTCACCCACCTTGCTTGACAAACACTTCGACACCGCGCCCCATCACAGCTGGCTTAGGTTTTTTTGGGCCCCTGCAGCACACAGCACATCGCACTTGGTCGCGATCTACGCAGACACACAGCCGTCGCAATGGCCCGCCCCAGCGGCCTCGCGTCAGACCACCACCCAGAGGGACCCGGCGACGCTCCCCGCCGCCGGAAGGGTCGCAAGAGCACCCCATCCGCCGATGCCTCCCAAAGCAGCAAGCGTGCAGCGTCGCCCATGGAGCAATCGTCACCCGCGCCGAAACGCGTGCGGGTTGCATCCGACGATCACGACCAGCTTGCCCGCGAGCTCGAGGAGTCAGTGACCCGTGGGCAGTCACAGACGCCCACCGTCACCATCCGCAAGACCATCACCCGCCACACCCGCCGTAACTCAGAGCCGGTGGTCGCCTTCGCCGACGAGGACGAGGACGAAGATGAAGACGACATGCAGCTGACCCCGTCGGCCTCGACCCAGCCCCTGCCCGGTCTCACACCACATCTTCGCCGCATTGGGGCACCCCGCGGCCGACCCACCAATGCCGCCCGCCGTGCCCGCATGTCGATGCCCGCCCAGTTCCACGTCGAGTCGGTCGACGAAGCCCACGGCAGCCAAATTCAGTTTGCGCCCTTCAAGGCCACCATTGACAGCCGCACCCGCCGTCGGCTCAAGCGCAACCACCTCGCCGAAGAGTACAACGATCTCGAGTACCACCAGAAGGAGGACCAGCGGTTGCGAAAGGCCTACATCGAGCTGAGCAACCAGCTCAAGGAGAAGAACGAACAGATCAAGGACCTAGAGTACCAGATCGAGGCCCGTCGCTTAGGCGAAATCAATCTGACAGACGGCGAGACGGATGACCTGCGTGACCAGCTCACCCGCGCCCGCGAAGAAATTGAGGAGCTCCGGGCGTCTTCAGTGTACCGCGGCGACTCACGCGAGGCGAGTGCATTCGACGCAATGGACGGCGCTTTCGATGACGACGACGAGCCATTCCTAGCGATCGATCCCAATGACCCCGACGGCCCCGACATGGATGACTCCGAGACCCTACCCAATGGCCCATACGCAGACCGTGTGATCGCGCTTTCCAGCCAGGTTACAGTTGAAAGCTTGAAGAATATCACCCACACGAGCCAGGATACTCTGGCCGACATATCGCAGACTGATCTGTCTTCGCTCCCGGACAAGATCTCGGAGAAGGCCGTAAAGCGCTACGAGTCAGAGATCGATCGCCTGATAGAACAGGTTGCCACCTCTCAGGGCGCTCTACGCGTCGTCTCCATTGAGCTGCAGAACCTGAATATCCTTCCCCCAGGCGCGTCAACGGACGCCATTCTAAACTCTATGCGCCGTGTCCTCGAAGACATCCGTGAGGAGATGGAGAACTTGGTACCGGGTTGCTCTTTGGGCTTACATAACGGCGAATTCCTGCGGAAGTTGCCTACAATGTTCGAAGATGTCCTAACTGAGCTCCGGGAGAAGACCACTGTGGCCGAGACCCATTTCAAAGAAGCTCGCCTAATGCGGGCCCAGTTCGAAAACTCTCTAGGGCTCCTGGAGCGCTCTGAAGCCCGAAACGACTCCTTGGATGATAAAATCGCCGGCTTGCAGCGGGGTAACGAGGACTTGCGCGCCGATATCGCGAACCTGGAGGAGCGTGTCACCACTTTGGACGCGCTCACCAACCAGCAGGATGCCGAGCTAAAAGACAAGGATGCCAAGATCCTCGGCTTAGAGGACGAGATCGAGGACAAGGAGACCGCGCTCACTCGCCTTCGCGATTCGCTTGAGAAGTACCGGGGCGACCTCGAGACCGTCACCGAGACTGCCACCCGTACTGAGGCGACCTACCAGGAGACCATCGCCGAGCTGAAGGAGAACCATGCCGCCGAGGTTCTTGGTCTGCAGACGCAGTACCAGGATGAAAACGAGCGCTTCCTACAAGCACAAGGTCAGGCCGAGCAGAAGACGGAGTACATCGAGGAGCTCGAAGAGCACGTCAAGAGCATCGAAAAGCAAGTGTCCGACCTGATGGAAGACCTCGAGCAGCTCCGCAACCTCCTCGCTACTACGAATGAGGAGCACGACGACACCAAGGCTTTGCTCCAGGAAGAGCAGAGTCGTACGTACGCTCAGCAAAACCAGGTCGAAAACCTCGAGGAGAAGTTAGAGCAGCTGACAGTCGAGCTCTCCGAGACTCGCGCGAATCTCGAGGCGGAGCGCACCCAGCGGGAGCAGACTGAGGCTGATCTCGACCAGGCTAACGCCGAGATTGTCGATCTTAAGGCGCGCCTCCACGCAGAGGGTCAGGAGTCTCAAGGTCTTCGATCTAAACTTTTCCAGGTCCAGATGGAGCGAGAGGAAGCAGTCAAGAATTTGGAGGAGGACGCTCGGGAGCGTGAAGACGCCCTGAACAACTCACTTGCCTTTGAAACGTCAGCGCGCCAAGAAGTTGAACAGAGCCTGGCCGAGCGGGACCTGCAGATCACGCAGTTGCTGGCGGACATCGCGTCTCGGGATGCAGAGATCACTCGGCTGACACAGGAGCTCGCCGACACCGAACAAACCCGCGACGAGCTTGTCGCGGACCTTGACATACAGCTCAACGATCTCAAGCAGAAGTTCGCGGCTCTGCAGAATACCTCCGACAGCACAATCGCCGCGCTACAGGCCAACATCACCGACCTGACGAACGAGATAAATGCCCTCCAGGCCGAGAATGAACGCATTGCAGCCGTCGCTGCAGATACCGAGCGCAACCTCCGCGAGGAGCTGGCTCAGAAGGAGCAAGAGTTGGCCCAACGCAACCTGGAATTTGCAGAGCTCCAGAGCAACTATGCCCAGCTTGAGGACGATCATCGATACTCCATCGACAGCTTCTCCACCGAACAACTGCACTTTAACCGGCTACAGGAGAAGTGGATCCGGGGCCAAGCGACGATGCAGGAGAAGATCCAAACCCTGGAAGCTCGGGTGCGCGATCTAGAGGCGGCCGCCGCTCAGCAAGTCCTGGACCACGAAGCCATCATCCATGAGAAGGAACGCGAGGTCCAGGACCTGCACGTGCTCGCCGACACCCGCGTCGAGACCATCTTCGAGAAGGAGCAGCAGATCGAGGCGCTCAAGGAGACCTTTGCCGCGCAGGAGCTCGACTCGCGCCAGACCATTGACGCGCTACTCGAGACCCAGCGTCTCGCCCAGCTTCAAAACGAGGAGCTCGCTGCTGCGCTCAAGAAGCGAAATGCGGACACGCTCGATGCCGTCCGCGATATGCAGGTCAAGGGTGTAGTCATCAAGAAGAAGGACACCAGCCTCAACAAGGTCACCAATGGCAAGGTGACAAAGATCAGCGAGCGCGTGAAGGTCGGCAAGAAGACCCGCGCAGGCAAGGTCGCCAAGGAGCGCAAGTGGCGCGACTCTGGCTTTGGCGCGGACAGCGACATCGAAAACGAGGAAGTTGACCTGGACGCGCCTGAGCCTATCGCCGGTTAGTTGCCGCCGATACTCTCATCGCCGCTCTTCGGAAAGATCTGAGTGTTATGAGAATTGGGGAGATGGTTAAATGTTTCATTCGGATTGTTGAATTACCCCACGGGCTGTTTGTCTAGTATCACGGCCGTACACACATCACGATTTTGTCGTATTTTGGACACGAGCCAGGACTTTCCTTCTTTTTCTTGTTGGTATCTTACCCCGTCTGTACTTGGAGCAGCGGGTTTCTGCATTGCGAACAGAATGATGGGTCCCTCCCTATTGGATCAAAATGGCATGTAGCATGGATATTGGATTACACCGAGCGATTACATAGCGCAGCATACCCCTAATGATTGTGTCACAGGACATGAGTGGATGAATTCATTTTCTCATTTCTATATCGATCCACTGAGCTGGTAGTGCGAGTCATGTTGTTCGCATCCGCCGTGAAAGACGATGAAGTATGATGACAGTAGCGCAGATTGGGACTCGTACACTGCAGACTGGCGGATAGTACACGACGTACGATCCACATACTGACCAAACACAATGCTGCACTGTCTAGAAAACATAGCAGTAACTCCTAATAATTTATTAGGTATAGATCTTAACATAACACTCGGCTCCTTTCATCACGACAAATTCACGCAGTCTCCCATTATCTGTTCGAAAGCTCGATGACTCAATTGGAAGAATTAGATACAAGAAGCGAAGGGGAAGAAAAGAAGACTATATGCACACATCCAGTGTGCCACAGCGAGCTACACCATCGCATGTCACTCAACCCGCTACGCGCGGCTGAAGCACTTGGTGAGCAAAGCCTGGTCCGCGGACCCATTAGGCGTCAAGCTCAGGACGTACGAGGTGTCGAAGGCACCCGCAGACCATCCAATGTATCCAAGGTAAACGTCGCTGTTCTGGTTGAGCGAAGCAATTGCCGCGCAGACGTCGGTCTGGCAGGAAGCCGTGTTGCCGCCGCCGACCTCAGAGAGGATGGCCTGGCGCTTGTTGGTGCGCAGCCAGGTGGCGAGCGGGACGAAGGTGTCGGCAACGTGGTCGGTGACGCACTCGGCGTTGGTGCCGCTATTGTCGCTGTCGAGGTAGCGGTGGACGTCGAAGATCAGCTTGCTGGTGGTGCCGTCTGAGTCGGTGACCTTGAGCAAAGCGGGGCCGCTGTTGGCGACGAAGGTGCCGGCCGAGGTGTAGTCGGTTCCGGGGAGGAGGATCATCTGCGACGTTGCGCCGGCCTTGCGGATGGCGGTGACGGCGGCCTGGACCGAGGTGGCCCACGTGCTCATGGTCAGGTCGTGGGGCTCGTTCATGAGGCCGAAGGCAATGTTCTTTTGAGAAGCGTACTTGGTGGCCAACTTGGACCACACATCAGCGAACTGAGCATCGGTGGGACCGCCTTGGCCGACGATGGCTCCGTTCCAGCGAGCATAGTTGTGGAGGTCGATGACACAGAGTGCGCCAGTGGCCAAGCAACCCTGGACCAGTTTGTCGTAGGCAGCGCCTACAGTGGCGTCGATTGACCCTCCGAGGACGTTGTTGAGGAGGTGTTGCCATCCGATGGGCAGACGGAAAACATTGAGCTTGTCGTCGGTGGCAAAATGCTTCATCTGGGCAATGCCGTTCGCACCGGGGTCGCTGTAGGATCCACCGCACGATCCATCCGTGTAGCAGCCAAAGTCGAAACCTGCAATGTTCACACCGGCGTACTGTGTCTTGCCGGAAGAAGAGGTGGCTGCAGCAGCTTTCGCAGTAGACACCGTGCTAGAGGCTGCAGCCACAACAGCCGTGGTCTTGGCCACAACAGCCGTGGTCTTGGCCACAGAAGTCTTAGCCGCCGACGATGTCTTAGCAGCTACGCAATCGTTAACAGTCCATCTCAGAATGATTCAGGTGAACTTACCGGCAGAGGTACGGACGAGAGTTACGAGTGTAGTCTTCGCCGCGGCCGAACTTACTGCAGCGGAGGCAGCACCGGGAATGCACTGAGAGTACCAGTCATTCTGGAATTGGCAGTGGTAGCCAGACACACATGTGGTGGCGCCAGTCCAACCTTGTCCACCACACTGGGCATAAGCAGTGCCTTGGGCAGCAGCAGCAGCAGCACCAGTGGCCGCCAAAGCTGTGAATGCAAAGGAATAGCGAGCCATTGAAAGAAAGACTTGGGTAAGTTGATAAACGAGAGGCGGTGCGTAAAAGCACAAAAAGAATGACTAGAAAAGACTGTTCAAAAGATCGCGACTGTGATGAGGCGCGAAAGATGATGGATGACTGCGTGCTTTTGAAGAGCGCCGTTATGACCTCGCCATCGTAGACGCACTAGGGGCCTGAGTCAGTGGCGGCGGGATCCCCTGTAGTAATACGATATCGAGGTCTCCACATTTCACCTACCATTGTTTCATTCTGGTCCTTCGCCAGCCCTGTGCTTACCGAAAACCAGGTTCACTTGAGCAGTATGTCTCTCGACGGCAGATGAAATGCCGCATAGGCTCTCTGAAAGCGGACTCTGTGAAAGCGAGATGAGCTGCCACAGAGTCCGCTTTCAGAGTGCGTGGACGCGCTTGCTAGGCGCGTTCAGGTTTGGTCGAAACGGCCCCGGCATTAATTTCTGCGGACAGGTACGTGCTTCTTCATCTCGCCAAGATTTGAGGACTGGACAAGCTTTTTGGATCTGAAGAAGTCCGAAGCTTCGGGAGCTTAGTCGGGTTCATTAATGTGTGATCTCGACCTCAATCTTGAACCTGAAGGACCTTAGGCGTGGACATTCTTGTCTCCATTGTGCAGGATCTTCGTAAGGGTATTGTCACTACTCGATTTTGAGGGGTTGTAAAATTATCCGCTCCGTCCTCGGCTCTGGCCGGACTCAGGTATGGCGGTCCGCAACGGATCATGTCAAAAGAAGTTTACTGCCGGTGGTTCCAGTGGCGTGGTCAGGAGGAGAACGCCATGCTGGGGAGGAACGGCTGGCAGGTCTTTAGCGAAGAAACATGAAACAAGAGTGGAAGTTACGCTATCCACATGTGGTCTAGGAAGCACCCCAGCATCCACGAACAGAACACTATCAACGCGCCTCGGGAACTGTATGCATATAACCCACGCTGCGAGCAAAGTGAACATTAATGCCAGCTAACATGAACAAGCGAGACGTGGGTTCGGCTGTCGGAACTCTCGATGCAGCAGCTAAACGCGCTCGCATCGGCATGGCAAACCCGACTGCATCCTCCTCACAAAACGGGAATAACGCCGGACCCGCATCCAGTGGAGGTACCGTTGAAGGCTGACTATAAGGCTGACACGATGCCCCAAAGCACATCCGTGTTTATCGTTATATACAAGAAATCCAGCAAACATTTAGATGAGCCTAAAAACAAGATCCAGTGCGTGTATATCACGTCAGATGCAGCAGAGATAGTGGTGGAACAGCTATGCAAAGACTACTGGAGTGTGTCGGCTTTCAGTGGCACGGTAGGCTCAGTACTGACAGTGATCAGATGAAGAGGAAGGCTATGAAGAGCCTTCGGGGGGGTATGGGGGATGAAGCTGTATGCCTGGCAAATATACCTTTGTCAACGTGGATGTGGAGGAACAGACTATTGAAGATCGAGCACCGTGAAGGGAGTGAATCTGCTTTACGAGGTAGTGGTCAAGCTGACGCTCATCATGATTGACAGCCAAGATTTTCAAAGCATATACTACTTCCCAGCTTGTTCGGCTTCGACAACACACAAGAGCGACTACCGTTGTGCTTGAAGGTGATCCGTAAGATGGTCTCAGGAATTCTGACCTAGTCAAAGCTGTGGTCTGAGAATTCCAACTCGGCTAGGTGCGCGACTACTTCGTTCACCTACTCTCCGAGCGCGACAGCGGGAACACGGCACAAGCATGTGTATAGATGGGGGCACGCGCAAGAATGTGAAATTGATATAACACTGTACATGCCTACGATGATCTGGCAGGACTCTTCAAGGCTCCTCAGCCATCGAACTCTTCCAGCCCCAAGTCTACTCAAGATTCCTCGGGACATTCGGCGCTGCTCTCGGTCGTCCAGCCATGACTATCGTCTTTAGGGCCACGGTGAGGCATTGGACGATGATCTCGATGTCGGGACTACTTAGCTTCCGATGGGTGAGCGTGGAAAAACCAACGTCATGACGGCCTGTCAGTTCTTCGCAACTATAAGTTTTCTGCTGTTGTTCCACGGCCTCGGTCCCAGAGAAGACTGTGTCGTTTGGTGCGAAGGACTGGAGGAGAAGTCCCAGTGGATGAGGAGATAACATTATGTATGTTACTTCGAGCGTGAGCAAGCGTAGAATCCGTCATGTCAGCGCCTGAGTGCACTTCAATCGACGAAAGCGTATCAGTCTTCTCGCAATCCTCGACGTCTCATCAAAGTAGTTCTTCTTTGGTGGAAGGCCGTTCATTCGGAAGTATGTCGAACTCGCACATCTTATATCGTCAATCTTTCAGAGAGTCGCACAATCTCGAACTCTCGTGCCGCGACGCCACTTCTTGGTCGCCGCTACCACCCCACGCGCATGTAACCTTCTCGTCAGTCTTCTTCTACTAAAAAAGATTTCCTGCCTCTTTCCACTAGGCTAGTCTTTCCTTTCCTTCCTCGTGCCCGACTAGCGTCCTTTCGCCTAGAGTTCCCGTCCACGCACTGCTTCTTCGTCGGACCCCATCACTCTCGGTATTCGATTCCACAACGCTCCGCGCAAGCTTCCACAGCGCCCATGTTTGTAGCGATATTGCGATGAGGAGGAGTATCAGGACAAATAGGATGCCGAAGAGGATGATTACAGTAAGTGTGAGCTGTTGCGTGCGCAAGGAGTTGTTGTCGTTGTTGCCCATGGTGTGTTTGCTCTTGGCGTTGGTTGATCCGCTCGTGGAATTGTGGAACGTTTGACAAGGTGCTTCAAAGATGAGATGAGCAGGTTGGGGCCAGGGATTCTTCCAATGGCAGAATGCTTGTAATTTCTACCGTGGTGTTCCTCGTCAAATCGGTCGTCTGCAAGGCTTTCCGTGATGCGTGTGTGCAGTGTGCGAGAAACGTTCTCCAGCGACACAGCGTCCGGTTAAGCTTTAACCCTCTGCAACGCGGGAACCGTTCCTCACGACTGCCGCGTTCCCGCTCGGATATTCCGAAAAGGCGGGCAAACAACACGTAGGGTGGTTGGTGCAGGTCGCGATGCTGGGCCAAGACGTCGCGGATGCGTTTCACCAGCACTATGCGCATTGTACTGCAATGGTCAAGCAACAAAGAGAGTGCATTCAGACATATGACTTGACTGTCATTCAGTGGAATCAGAAAACATTTGGATCGCAGAACTACGTGCCCGAGGACTATGAATACGATGTCGTCATGCCGACGGGTGATTTATGCAACCACCTGGCGCCAGTACAAACTGAAGCTCAAAAGGAAATGCAGGGTTCTTGAGCTCATCGGGAGACTCCGCAAATCCTGGCGCAGCAGTAAAACAACCGGAGACCGCGACATGGCGCAATCAGAGCACGTCACGATACCAGCACAGATTGTAGATGTAGAAGCGCTGGGGCCATTTGTCGCTCAGTGCCTTGCATGGCTGTGGCGTAAGTATCACAAATGCATGGAGATATTTGAACTGGCGAAGCTACAGACCAAGTGAAACTCGTACAGTGCAAACGTAAAGGCAGCATGGGAAGGCGCTGCTTTTTGGTTACCATCACTGCTTCCCGCGAGGTTGTTTAAGATCATTGGTAGCGGTTTCTGTGATTCATAGGGTGCCTAAATATTTTGGAACCCTATTCGTTTTCCAGCTGTCGTAGATTAGTTTGAAATGCCTTCGTCAGGACCAACGACAAAGGTTACATGCGAGGTTGTCTTTTTTGCAATCATCAGTCGCCGCGCCAGTCTGAGTCTCCAGTCTGGGCGCCGAGCCGTTGCTTTGTTGCTATCATGTAGCATGGGACGCATGCATCTTCGTTTACTACCAACACCACGGATGCTTCAAGGTAATTCCTTGAGATCGATCTTTTCATTCTTCTTCGTGGTTCGTGTTGTGCTGGTAGGAGTACAGGTTGTGCAAGTGCATGATGAAGAGCAGGATGAGGCACACGACCATGACGACGTCGAAGACGATCAGCGGGAGCATGGCGATATGCTCCATGCCGATGATGCAGACGCCGTTGCCATCGATGTACCTCTCTGCTCTGCCTCTGGCGTCCATGAACAACAGCAGGGAACGCTGCGTCAACAGTGTTGCTATTCCAAAATAGAATACGACTTCACTGCACTGCATCTGTCGATGCTGTGTGGTGGCAGAGGTGATTTCTTGCCCCGTGTTCTTTTCTTCTTACGATGCGTGATACAACATTAGTTGGCGCTTGAACGCAGTGACCAAAGACAAAGCAACTTAAAACCGAACAAGATCTCTGGCTTCAAGCTCCTCCTCTCGCGTTGTAACCCCAGCAGGTAACGTGGCCGGAACCGAACGAAGGCAGGCGAATGGCAAGGAAGAATGCGGATATCGTTTGTGAAGTAGTGTGTACATGTAGCCTACTCTCTACCTGTTACGATGTCGGCCCCGTAGGCATTGTGAAGAAAGCCCGACGCTTCTCTCGCGTCTTTTCACCTAGTCCACTCTGATCGTTCTTCGGACGGCCTCGCTTCCCTTTTGTTTTGGCTGGCGGGTGTTTCGAAGGAATCAACTGCGGGTTTGACGAAGCGGGTGTGGGCGCCGTCTCTTTGACAGCTTCCTTGATTGTCTGCCGTGAGAGGCAGAAGTCAATGTGGGTGTTGAACGCCGCATCTTCAGAGGCTTGTGGGAGCATGCAAATTGGACAAGTCCATGACTCTTCCTGCACTCCTTCATGTACTGCTTGTGGTTCGTGTATCTTCGTATCATTCCCTGGTCTCTGTCGTTCATTGTACTCTTGAGAGAGTTTCTCTAGTTCATTCATTTCATCATCACGCTCTTGCCGAGCGGCTTCTTCAAATTCCTCCTCCGGCCATGTCTCCCACTCACCATCCTTTTCGTTGGTTTCATTTCTCACCTCTGGTTTCGCTGTAGCCATGGCACGCTGTCGGCCGAAGAAGTCAATACCTGGCTTTTTTGTGCTGATAAGATGGGTACACCGCAGTCCCATGAGGCGCAATTTCAGGTTCGGCATCTCCTTGATGAGCCTCTCCAGCATCGGGAGACCGTACTTGTACAGATCGTCTGCACGCTGGATCGCAAACGGGGGCGTCATCTGCCTCGTGTAGACTTCGTACGTGTGCAACTTGATCTTGATGCAGAGCGTGCGTCCTTTGAATTCTGTGCGTTTTAGGTCACCTTCGAGCTCTTCGGCAATGGCTCGAAGCTTCTGCCGTAGGCTGTCTGGCGAGCCGAGTTCTCTGAAGGTGGTCTCGGTGCCCACGCTCTTCCGTTCGTAATCCTCGGCCGGTTGGATCCGAGTTCTGCCGAGCCCCAGGTAGGACTGCATGAGGAACTGGAAGGCTTTCTGGCCAAAGAGTGGCGACAAGTACGCGCGCTGAGCGTAGATGTCACCACATGTCTTGATGCCAATTGCGTCAAGCTCGCGCTCAAACACTCGGCCGATGCCGTTGACTTTGCGAGTAGGTAACGACCTCATGAATTCCATGATGGTCTGTCTATCTCTGGCGAGGTTAAATTGTCCGTTGGGTTTGTTCTTATTGCTGCAGATCTTGGCTAGTTTGGCGTTTGCGGCAATGCCCGCAGACACGGTGATCTTCGTCTTCACGTGCACTTCGGCTCGGAGTTGGCTGACGACCTCTTCTGGCTCCATGTGGTGATCTTCACAATATTGGGTGATGTTCAGATATGCTTCGTCACAACTGGCACTTTCGAAGCGTGGATCATATAGGGCAAGGACTGCGCGCACTTCTTCCGCCTTGGCCGAATATTTGGCGAAGTTCAGGGGCACGCATATGAGCTGGGGACACAGCTTCATGGCGACGAAGCCAGCCATGCCGGAGCGACAGCCAAACTTGCGCGCGTGGTAATTGCAGGTGGTGAGGACGCCCTTGCCGACGGCCATGGGCACGTGTCTGAGCTCGGGCCTGTCAAGCTCCTCCACTGCAGCATAGAAAGCGTCGCAGTCGATGTGGATGACGACCTGGGTGAGGTCTCTGCCTAGTTCCAGCTCTGCGAGGTAGTCGTCGGCGCGCCGCAGCTCCGCGCTCAGGTTTACTTTGTCTAGCTGGCGCTTCTTTGCCAGGATGCGATTGATCTTGTCCGTCAAGACGCGGTCCCTGACCTCCTCGTGGTTGAAGAACTTGCTGCCCTTGGAGGCATTGTAGATGATCTCAGACACCTTTTGCTGGTCTACGCTGTCCTGGCCGGCTTTGGTGAGCGACGGGCCCAGCAGATGGTACTTGAGCGTGTCATGCTCGTCGGAGGGCGTGCGCGAGGGCTGCGGGCGCGTGGGCGAGTCGTTGGGGGCCTCGACGGGCGCGACGGGCGAGGGAGGCAGAGGCATCGGGTCTGGGGGTGCTACGCGGGAGCCGGGCGAGGCCGAGGCGGTCTGCCGGGAGGGACCCGTCTCGGACGCGGTGCACGCATGGCCATCGAGGGCTGCAGGCACAATCGCGCTGTCCATAGTACATGTGGAGTCACGAGAGATGAATCGCTCATTTGGTGAATGACGCGCCGGACGCGCTAGCGATGCATGCGGCTAATGCAGGCCCGGTTTCGGTAGGCTCGAGCCGCTCGACGACCTCTGGCCGAGCGCGCATCGCAGGGCCACAACAACAAGGAGCCTGCCCCGAAAACCCCTCACCGCCGTCACCGCCTCGCCATGGCCGCTGCCTCCGCTGCCACTCTCTGGACGCCCAAGTAGCCGTGTGCGCAGCCCTCCAACGCCCCTCGCGCCCGCTTGTCGTGGCCGTCTCAACGCCGCCCGCCGTCGCCGCCAACACTAGACGTCAACAAGCACGCCCGCCCGCCCAGCAACCGCCCATTGCCGCCCCCGACGGCCATGCCACCCCCTCGAACCCGCTGCCTCACCCGCTGAACGACCACCCCCACCGCGGACGATGCCCATAGACCGCACCAGCAACAATCCCGCCCGGCCGCTGAAGCCAACCCTCGCGACCACCCGCACCTCCAAGACACCCGTTGCCCCTCGACTCGCGCCCGCGGTCGCCAGCACGCCCGCCGCCCGCACAGCCCGCAGCGCTGCAGGGACCACGCCCCGCGTGCACACGGCAGTCTACGAGGATGTCACGCCGGTAAAGGCCTTCATCAGCAGCAATGTCACGCCACGCTCGTCGTCGAGGAAATCACGCGTCGGCGGCAGCGCCAACTCGACCCCGAGCGGCACGCCCTCGACCACGCCCATCGCTTCCCGGCCAGCTTCCACCGTAGACTACCCGCAGAAAGAGCCTGGGCCTGGCTACGGCCAGGCCGGGTACGGACCCAACGGCTTCGGAGGCGCCCAAAGACGACCAAGAAGCACCGTAGGAACAAGCAATCACCAAGTCACATCCACGCCAAGGCTGCCTCTGTCAAACATCTATAGTAACGCCCCAGAACCAGGCAGAGCGCGTGGCCCATCCGGCTCGTCCATGTTCTTCCATGCCAACGACGCTCGCACCACGCCAGAACCTCAACAGCCACCCCAGAAGAAGAGCCCCGTCTTCTTCTACGCCAATGGCGACCAGGATGCAAGCGCACCCTCTCCTACGGCACCTTCTCCGCCGTTGTCTGCGGTGGGAAGAATGCAAGCAGAGAGCAAATTCTTCCACGCAAATTCGCTACCGGACCACAGGGACAGCCCGCCAGCACTGACACCTCCGCCAATCTCCGCATCGCCCGAACCATGGGCCAGTCTCCATCCTGCAGACAGTCAGCACGCCCTGCGTCCACCATCTCCTGCCAAGGAAAACATACATCTTTCGTACAGAAAGGGTGCGTCTCAAGTCATCAGACCTAACCTCCAAACCAGAAATTCGGCCCTTTCCATCATTTCAGGATTCCACGGCTCCGACGTGGGAGCTGATAACTCGACGAGACGATCCAGTGTCACTTCGGCTGTCCGCTTCAGCCATGCAAAGAGCGCAAGCCTCAGTTCCATTGACTCCGTGCAGTCACTGAAGAAAAACTCGGCCCATGACCAGCCTCATATCACGCCTAGTCCGCTCCATAATGAGAAACGAGTCGTGAGCACTGGCTCGCTTCCGGAAAGTGTAGCAGCTGTACCGACAGAGACGATGACCGCCATGTCGGCTTTGCCATCCCCAAACGGTGACAGTCCAACTAAACTAGGCCCGGGGGGTAAGAGCATGTTGGAACACATGAACGAATTAGCAGCGAATGCACGACGCGAGCGCAAAGTGCTCGACCTCGAGATTAGCAACAACTCGTTGCTCGCCATTAACCGATCGCTCGAGAGGGAGATGCGGAAGCAGAAGGCTGAGCTACGACGCTTCCGACGCATGAGCAGGGCTGGACGATTTACCGCCGATACCATATCCAGCTTGGAAGAATTCTCCGCAGTTGGTGTGTCTGAGTTGGGAGATCTATCGGACATGTCCGACGACGAGCCTGACGAAGTCGAATCTGAGGACCATAGTGACTCATCCTTTGACGAAAGCGCCATGAGCGAGGGCGCATTAGCGGAACGTGATGAAGCCCACCGGCTACGCGATGAGAAACGACTACGACTGGATCTTTCGAAACACCGAGAGCTTCTCGCTGATAGCGCGAAAATGAACCAGAGCTTGAAGCGCTGTCTGAACTGGACAGAAGAGCTCATCAAAGACGGGCAAAAAGCACTCGCGTACCAAGTACGCGTCAGCGACGTCCAGCTAGGAGGTCGCGTGTTAGAGCCAGAAGAGCAGCCTGAAGCAGACCAAGACGAAGAGTCCCATGGCCTCTTAAGCCCGTGGAGTCCTCCTCACCGAGAATTGAACCCCATGGACGGCTCTCCACCATCCAATCCAGATCGAGACAGCGGCATCGACATCGACGGAATGAAGTCCGCAATATCTGGATTACAGAGCTTCATATCACCTCTTGCGTCGCCCCTATAACATCAAAACCACCATACTTTTCAATTTCCTTGTCCTACAATTAAGCACACTATCCCGGCGTTTTGGTTTCCTTGTTTCGGCGTTCCATCCAACTTCCACATCACGGCTGTATCCTTCCCTCGGCGCAACCGGCACCATACGTCCAGTGTGATCTCGACGTCCTACGAATCTTTCCTTTGTCAAATACCCCCATTGGCGGCGCGCCGCGCCCAGTACATAGTATCGCCCGCACGCCATTTCCTTAATGTGTTGAACCTAGTCCCGCTCGCAGACTGTGTGTTGGAGATGCTTGACGGGCCTGGTCCTGCGGTTGGATTATAACGCAGTCGCAATAACGGCCGGCCTGCCGCACGTTTTCTCTGGCTGAAGCGGCTGTATTTTATTTGTATGATACCCCCAACCACTGTTGTGCTGTAGCTAGCGAATTCAAAGCTCAAAGTTACATTCGATATTGTCCAGGTTCGGTCGCTGATTCATGCATGATGTTGATGTCCGCTCCGATCCGGTCGTGCTGCGCGCGGTCTAGCGCGTTCGTGGGCGGGACAGCAAGACTGCTAACACATTCATCGTGAACGTCATCGCGCGCTCGTAGTGCCAATCACTGCACCTTACACGCGCCACTGGAGGGTATAAGGGGGTACCGATAAGGACATCAATTCGAGCTTCACTTTATCGGTGCAACAATCTAATTGCCAGACACAAGCGTGGAAGGCGAGGCCAACAATCTCTATCTTGTGTATGATGTGCATACGGAATCGCAGATTGCCAGATTGTCCACTTCCACGCATGCAATCGATGCCAGCAGCTCACTACCCGATATGCCTACCATCACGGGCATCGAGCTCCTGACCGCCGCCACCCCCAACGGCCAGAAAATCAGCATTCTGCTCGAGGAGTTAGGAATCCCGTACACAGCGACCCCCATCGACTTATCTGCCGACGAACAGAAGACACCAGCGTTCCTCCGCCATCATCGACCACAGCCGCGGCGATTTCGCCGTCTTCGAGAGCGGCGCCGTGATGCTGTACCTCGTCGAGCGGAGCGAAATGCTGCAGTGGCTGTTCTTCCAGAACGCGGGCCTCGGGCCTATGCAGGGCCAGGCAAACCACTTTGTGCGGTACGCCCCGGAGAGAATCGCGTATGCTGCCGAGCGCTACCAGAATGAGACGCGCCGCTTGTACGCGGTGCTGGATGAACGCCTGCAGCGGCGTGCGTATCTCGCGGGCCGCGGGCAAGGCAGGTACTCCATCGCGGACATTGCTGCGTTCGCGTGGGTGCCGTGGGCGCCGTGGGCGGGCGTGGAGCTGGATGCGTTTCCGGCGGTGAAGGCGTGGGCGGAGAGGATCGAGGCGAGGGAGGGCGTGAAGAGGGGGTTGAGGGTGCCTGCAGGCGAGGACCAGATTGAGCGGCTGAGGCGGGATCCAGAGGTCGAGGATCCATTTAAGGGGTGGGTTATGATGGGGCAGAGTGAGGTGAGGGAGAAGCACGGTGGGGGTTCGTGAGGGAGAGATGGAGGGCTGTGTTGCGGTCCAAAGGTACATGTTGGTCGCATGGGAACGAAATATGGCGCTGGCGTATTACTTGGATGGCATGCTTGTAGCAGTACTTGTGTATGCTCTGAGTGGCTACGAATTGCTTGCGAGACTGACAGTAGAGGGTTGCAACGCTTAAACTACAGCTACCAAGGTGAGAAGCGAGATTCGTATTGTTAAGTTCCTGGTTGGCTTACGGCAAGCTCTGGTATAGAACATGCGACTGCAGACCGCTGCTGGTGGTGATTTGTTTGCGTACTATCGATAATCTTCAACATAGTATAAAATGTCACTTGAGTGAAACAGACCAGGCAAACGAAATGTCACTCTTGCAAATTCGATATTACCGACTTCGTAATTGGCCTGGCAAGTTGTTTACGAAGTTTGTAGTGATGTTTCATCACTCCCTCCACGCATAGGATCGATGTGCCAGCGCAGACACTTTGGCTGACTGGCTTTGGTACTGCAGCCGCGCCCGTCCAAAAGGGGCAATTTGTAACAATACTTGTAGGAGGAAACGTCGCCGCTCGTTTTGCCATAACATCAAACTTGCTGTCGCCGTTGGGGTGACACTTCCGCCATGCCTAAGCTACACGCCTAGCCAAAACAGATAAAAAAAGATGCCTGGCGAAAACTTCTCATTGCAAACTGTCTTTAATCAGCATAATAAACGCAGGTTGTGCTCTAGAGAGGTTCTCGATCCGTTCGAAGACCGACCCGAGATTACCGTGAAATGACAGGTCTGGTACATCCGACATCAGCACATCATCCAGGTCTCCCAGAGGTTTCCAACAGACGCCTGTTTGCATTTCGAGAAAGACACATCCTGCGAAAGTACATCCGCTGCTCTGCCATGGGGCTTATTAGCTAATTCCTTCGGAGCGCAGCATCTCGCAGTCCTTGCAACTGTAGATTCTGTCTGATCGTGGTCCAAGGGCGAAAAAGAGCGGGACATGCCGAAATCTGCAAGATACACTTGGCATCCAAAAGTACGCTCGCAACTGCGTTTGACCAGAACATTTCGAGGCTTGATGGCCAAATGCTTTGTAGTCTTTTCGTGCACGTAGGCCAGCGCCGCAGCGAGACAGTTGAATAACTGGACCACGCTCGCGAAAGCCATGAAATCGCTGTATTCCATCGTATTGTGTGGAACTTGAACCCTTTCTATGCCGCTCAAAAAGTCTTTCAGATCATTTCGGCGACCGGGTATAGGAGAAGTGCCAACGTTTGTCCTTGGATGCAATGTGTTCATGTCGAAGCCTGTGAAGGTGTTCGACTTCATTCATAGCCTCGGTAATCTTCAGCTTTCGACGGCATATCATCGACTTGCGCGCCAGGTGTATCCTTCGGAATCGTACTCCTTCTATCGTAGCGGCCACAGAAAGGAAAATCGTGCGGGATGTTCTCGTATGGTCCAATGTCGACATGCTGTGCGCTACCGGGCGGTCGCCCGGACGAGTTCAGTTCTGTGCCAGTCGACGGCAAGAGACGCTTTTGTTCCAGCATTTACATGCAATCCGAGGATGATCCTAGGCTCATACATCTACGTGCAATTCTCTTGCCTGTGATGGCCTCGTAGTCTGATAGGGTCGATTCACTTTCACACCAGCGAAGAACACGTTCCCTGCTACCATACCTATAGACGTCCTGGTGTTATGTGTTCATCGTTTGACTTGGTATCTGCGGACCATCTGCGTCGTCGCAGCTCAGCGCAGCCAGGCCTGAGACTTCATTGCTATTCCCAACACCAATTTGCCAACTCTGTTGGGCGTGTCCTATAGAAAGGCGAAAAAAGGAGGGTTCTATGACGAACGAGCTTTGCACCATAATCACCCACTCCCCATCTCGCTGCAGTAGTCTTCGTATCTCAAACAGTCTGTCATTGCATTTCATTACTTTTTTCCAAGTCGTCTTATCATCGTCATGGTCATCATCATTCCGCACCCCTCCCCTCCTCTCCCCAGCCCATCTAATCCCACCGCCCCTCAATCTTACTCCTCAACCACGTCGGCACCACCGGTCTCTTCCCCCACCCCTCCTCCCAACTCTGCTCCCACCCCTCCACGCTCGCCGGCACCGCAAACACCGCGCTGACGAACCACGTCGTCGTCCCAGCCTCTAGCGCGCCCTGCACCGTCGGCAGCACCGTCCGCGCATGCTCAAGATTGCTATTCGCATCGGCCAGTAGAATGCTACCCGCGCGCTCTCCCCGGACCAGCTCCGCGATCCCGACGGCCCCCGAGCGCGGCGAAACCGCGAGCGAGGACGTGCCGTCCGCCGTGCAGCCCTCCGGGATCGCCTTGTCCAGCGCGATGCTGCCGTCGAGGTTGATGAGATTCCTGCCGTCTGCCGCGCGGGAGCCGTATACGGCGAATGCGCCCTCGGCGGTGAGCAGCGGGCGGGCGGTGCGGACGCGGTGCGCGCGGATGTGCCAGTTGGGCGTGTCCTGCGCGGGCGGGACCAGGTACGTGAGGACGTCGACGTCGGGCCAGGGCTTCATGGACGAGACGAGCACGGGGCCGCCGTCGTGCGTCTCGATTTCGCTGTCGCCGTGCAGCGCGCGGCGCATCTTCCAGAGCTCGCCGCCGTCGTCGGACAGCGCGAGGGATGACTCCGGGACGAACTGCTCGAGGGTGTAGGACCCGGTGGACACCGAGTAGGCGAAGGCGGAGGAGTAGGCGAACTTGCCGTACTTGGCTTGCGTGTTTTTGAGCGGGTAGTGGCAAGACTGGCCCGAGGAGAGGAGGAACGAGTGGCCGCCGCTGCGGACGACAATGTGGCGGGGGTGCGGCAGGGGGCGGGCGATTCTATCGTTGCCAAAGGGGTGCGGTTCTTCTTTTGCCTGCCAGAAGGGGTGGGACACAGGCTGGGCGAGGGGCGCGAAGGCGAGCATGCACCAGTAGGGGGAGCCGGGGGAGTTGTAGTTCTCGGCGAGGTAGGTGTTTGGGTAGGAGTAGCCGATGGAGAGGAGGCCGTTTGGCTGGAAGATGTCTTGTTGGGTAGTCCACCAGCGGAGGTTGCGCAGCCAGATTCCCTTGACGACGCCCCAGGAGAGGGGCGCGGGGAGCTCGACGTCGGCGAAGACGACGGAGCCCCAGAAGGCAACCATGGCCCAGCGGTAGGTGAGAGAGCGGCCGAAGGTGATGGCACGGCCCTCCGGGTCAAAGTAATGCACGAAGTCGAGGGCATACTGCCGCGCGCGAGACTTGTATTCTTCTGCCTGCGTGGGGTCCGTATCTGCGGCTAGTTTGGCGTAGAGGAGTTGTAGGTATTGGATCGCGAAGCTGCCGGAGTAGTAGTCCATCTGGCGATATCCTTCGGGTCCGTCGTTGCTCCAGCCATCGCCGCGGTAAAACGTATTCAGCTGCTTGATGTCCTTCTCCATCCTCTCCGTATCCCACTTCGCGCCGTTCGCGGCAAGGCCCAGATTTGCAAACACACGAAACCACAGCCAGTTGGTGTTGGGCATGTCTTTGTCATTCATACTACCGAGCCACGTCTCCACGTTCTTCTTCTGCGCATCGGTGAGCGGGTCCCAGAAGTCCTTGTGCGCAATGGCAAGCGTGTACCCAATGGGACACGCCTCAACCATGCGCTGGTCCTGGTCTTCCATGTAACCCCAAAACTCCTCGCTCTCAGGGTCTGTCCCCGCGACAAGACCTGCAACAAACTTGTCTGTGCCAGCATACGTGCTGCCGCCGGCGAGCAACGGCGCAAGTGCCCACAGCGGTCGCGCATAGCCCTCTACCTGTGCAGCCGTCTCATCGAATCTTGTTCCCGTCGCGCCGACTTTTACCATGGAATGTTTTGGAGAGGCCCCACCATGGAGGGGCTCAAGCAGCGACGCGACCGCCGCAACAACATCGTCGCGGGACTGTAGAGGGTTGGAATGGAAGGGGTGGAGAGGAAAGGAGCGGTTTGCGTTTGCAACTTTCGCGGACATTGTTCCTCGGGAGGGTGGAGGTAACCGCCTGAAGCACGTTGCGACAAGCTTCTACGACACGAAGTGGCGTTTGTTTGTCGCGTCGTTACTCGCAAGAGAGGCCGCCGAGGGCTTGGTGCTGTCCCGAGGACCGAAGCAAAAGCCGCAATGCAAAGGCCGACAGAGCGCTTGGGTCACCGATCCGTTTCTTTGGGGTGTCGCACTCAGGCGAGATCCAACTGCAGCGCCTGTGTAGGATCGAATGGTGTAGTGGTGGCGTCAGGACTCAAGGTCTGGCCATTGTCTGCGCCTTTTCTAGGTGTCGTCTACCGCGCAGGCATTGTCGTATCCACGCGAAGTCGCCTGGATGTATGCGACCCACAATCGTTCTACCCGCGCCTATTATGCGGCTACTCCTCGCCTACACTGTACAATACCTGCGGCTGAAAGGGCGTGTAGACTCCACAGTGGAGTCCACATCCCGAAGAACAGCCTGAAGGGTGATCCGATGAGATCCCAACGATTCCAGGTCTCCATCGCACCATACAAGAGTTCCGCACCGAAGCGGGAGAAGACCATATCGAGCCAACATCGCCGGCGCCGTGGGGCCCTCCACTGCCCCGAGCGGGTGGCCCTCATTCGACGGGTAAATGAATGGGGCCCGGCGTAGCGCACGCGGAGCGTTCCCACGGCGGTAAAGCGCGGCCCTACCCCAGCTTTCATCAACCACGGAATCTCACGTGCGGCCCTGCTCATCTCAACCAAACGAGCGGCTGGCTGGCGCAACGTCCAGTGGGCGCGTGTGGGAATCCCGCCCGCTTGGCTTGGCAATGCCATGCCGGCGAGTGCTGCTCCAATCTTCCACCAGTTATACGCGGCAATCCGCGTTGCGCCGCAGGCCAATTCAGGGAGCGGGCGGCGGACATGAAAGCTGGGGAAGATCTGGAGGCGGGCCTCGCGATGTGGAGAGATTTAAGTGGAGGAATCACGGAGATCTTGGGTGCGGGCTAGGGGCTGGGCGTTCTGGAGAGGTGGTGTTCATGACTTGGGACGGGCGCGCGGCCGTCCTTCCAAGATCCGCGCTTGGGCCAGGGTGTTGAGGTGTATATACAGGGTTGGACGTGCTTAATCAAAGTGTCTGTCGTCTGAGGCCGAGTCGCTGCTTTCTTCCAGTGCCTTTCCGCTTCACCCGGTCCGCTTCGTTGAGGGACTAATTGACACTGAGACGTGTTGCTTCGTCTTCTTTCTCATCTGGTTTAAGAAAGGCAGCACAGCTTTGGACAATCTACAAGATGGCTTCCAACCCCATCACGGCCGATGCCGGCGCCGGCGCGCGCTTCCTCTACAAGGTCATCAAGAACGATGCCATGAAGGAAGATCCCCCGCAAATCTACGGATGGCGCACCTTCATGATGGCCTGCTCGGCATGCTTTGGTGGCATGCTGTTCGGCTTCGACATTGGTACTATCGGCGGTGTGCTGACGTTGCCTGCCTTCATGGCGTATGTACACCCGTCTCCAACATTGGCGGATAAGACCGGATGAGGCTAACATTGCTGGCTCGGACAGAAAATACGGGCTTTCTGCCGACCCGAAGTTCAAGAAACAGAATGCTGATCTGTCTGCGAATATCGCATCGACCCTTCAAGCGGGTTGTTTCTTTGGTTGTTTCCTCTCGTCTTGGATCGCCGACAAATGGGGACGAAAGACGGCTCTGATCTTCAACGGTCTTCTTACCATTGTTGGCTGCGTGATCCAGACTTGCAGTTTCGGAAGTATCGCGTCCATGTATGTTGGTCGGTACGTAACATTTCCCCTGAATCCCCCGTGCGAGCTTCGCTCATAAAATCTGCAGCTGCGTAGCTGGCGTCGGTGTCGGCGGAGCCTCCATGGTTGTCCCACTCTATATCGCAGAGAACGCACCACGTGCCATCCGTGGCGGTCTCACGGGTATCTACCAGCTCTTCATCGCATGCGGAACCATGCTTGCCTTTTGGGTCAACTACGGTTCCATTCTACACCTCAAGGGACAATCCACCTACATGGTGCCGCTGGCCATGCAGGCCCTGCCTGCCGTCGTCTTAGTCGGCTGCATGCTTTTGAACAAGGAATCGCCTCGATGGCTTGCGAAAGCCGACCGCTGGGAAGATGCTACAAAAGTGCTCGCACGCATGCGACACCTACCGGCCGAACACCCTTACGTCAGGGCCGAGTTGAAGGACATCAGCGATCAACTGGAGCACGAGCGCCTGCTCGTCGGAGGCGCAACCCTTAAAGATTTGCTCCGCGAAATGTTCACCATCCCTGGCAACAGGAAGCGCGCATTCATCTCCATCGGTCTGATGATTTGCCAGCAGATGACCGGTACGAACGCCATCAACTACTACGCCCCGCAAATCTTCAAGAATCTCGGTCTCGTTGGAACGTCCACGAATCTCTTTGCGACCGGTATCTACGGAGTCGTCAAGATGTCCACGTGTGCTGCTTTCCTCCTCTTCGCAGCTGACTCGCTCGGCCGCCGAAGATCACTACTGTGGACGTCCATTGCCCAGGGCTGCGCTATGTTGTACATTGGCCTGTACGTGCGCATCGATCCACCTATTGCGGGCCAAGCCGTGCCGCCCGCTGGCTACTTCGCATTGGTGTGCATCTTCCTGTTTGCTGGGTTCTTCCAGTGGGGCTGGGGACCCGTGTGCTGGATCTACGTGTCTGAGATTCCGGCGGCGCGGTTGCGGTCGCTCAATGTGGCCATCGCAGCTGCAACGCAGTGGCTGTTCAACTTTGTCGTTGCGAGGGCTACGCCAAACATGCTGGCTACGGTGGGCGCCAACGGATATGGGTAAGTTGACTCTTCGTCTGTGTTGCTCGAGAGGCATGTTACTGACACTGCAATAGCGCTTTCCTCATTTACTCGTGCTTCTGCTTCTCCATGTTCTTCTTCGTGTGGTTCCTAATCCCCGAGACCAAGGGACTGTCACTTGAGAAGATGGACGACTTGTTCGGTGTAACGGAGCTTGTGAAGCGCATCGAGGAGGATCGCGAGGCGCAGGCTGCCGCTGGTACGATTGATCTCGACAATAAGGAGGCTGTGCGCGAGGAGCGCAGGGAGGTTGCGGCTTAGGCGGGCAAACTCAGCCTGGTGCTCTATGGACGTCAAGATGAAGATTTAGAACCTGGACACATCGGTCGCTACGTACTCCCATCCGAGGTTGCGGCTTAGGTGGACAGCCTCTGCCTGTTGCTGTGAAGTAGACGATTGGATCGAGGTTTATATCCTCGACGCTTCGGTCGCTACGTACTTTGCTTTGAATGAAAGCACTCCGTCGACATCCGTATATTCTTGGTGCTCTTGTACATGATGTGAGAAGATAGTCCAGCGCTTGAGTAAACCCTCGAGATTGAAAGGCTGAACTGAAACCGTGACTATCGTCTCTGTGCAGCAAGCGTCAGCGCACACCTGCACGTACTTTCCAGGCTCCTGCCTTTGGGACGTCAACGCACCTTTTCTTCTCCTGCGAACTAAAATGGTCAAACATCTCACTTCATTGCAGGCAAGGTTTAGTGAAGAATACATGTCAATTGTAAACCGGATGCGAAACCCAGATCCATAGACTGGCCTGCCGCTTAGCAGGACCAGAAGCACACTGTCACAGTCCTGCGCACAATGGAGCCCGGTCCAGTCCAGTCGCTCGCAAATCCCATCATGTCGCTCGACGCCTAAAAGACCGTCATCTCATATCCTTCATACCGCGGAGTGCCCACTCATCATCATGGCCTCGACATCGTATCTATCACTACGAACCCGCTGAACAGCCCGCTCCCACCCCACCGCCATCCCTTCCTTCCTCCCTCTCACTCACTCCTCCTTCAACGGATTCTCATCCGCCTCCAGAATCCCCTTCTTCACGAGCTCCTCGGGCGACGGCCGATGCTGCAGCCCCTTCTCCAAGCTATCCGCGCGCATGTTCTTCTCGAGCTCCCGCTGGTGGCCCTGCAGCGCGGGCGCAGCGTTGGAGTCGGGCAGGATGTTGCGCTCGACGAGGGCCTCGCGCTCGGGGCGGTGCTCGAGGCCCTTCTTGAGGTTATCGGTGGCGCGCTGGCGCTCAAGCTCGAGTGCCTTGGCT
The DNA here is from genome assembly GCF_001642045.1 of Paraphaeosphaeria sporulosa. Lineage (NCBI taxonomy): Eukaryota > Fungi > Ascomycota > Dothideomycetes > Pleosporales > Didymosphaeriaceae > Paraphaeosphaeria > Paraphaeosphaeria sporulosa. The sequence continues at coordinate 3,676,337 of NW_017253361.1, read as the reverse complement.
TGCAGGGCGCTGGATGGGGTGGCGTGTCAGCTTTGTTCGTTGTTTGTGGAGAGATGGCGAGATGGAGGGGGTGGGAAGCGAGGTCTAGACGTACGGAGCGGTGTTTGTGTCGAGTAGGATGTGGCGGTTCTTCAGATCCTGGGGATCCGGGCGGTGCTGGAGATGCTTCTCCAAGCTGTCGCGGCGCTCCAAGCTGCGGATGGGCGAGATGGGCGTCTCGTCGATAGCTGCGTCGGTCATGGTGGGTGGCTGTACGTCTTGGTGTGATGTGAAGCTGGGAAGGAGGTAGAAAAGTGTGGGAGTGGTGTTGCGAAGGTGCAGCTTGTGAGGCGGTGTCGGTGCGTTTCAATGTAGCGTGATGAAAGGGCGGCCGCTTCGAGCTTGCCAAACATAGGTACGCATGGGCATGAATGCGGGGTCACCCAGCAACAGACATCCCTGCACCCAGCCGCCAAACCTCAGGCATTGCCCAGATCATCGTCAGGTGCTTTACATGCCACATCATTGTTGTACAGGCCGTCCCCGGCCTCGAATCGTGATGATTGACTAGGGCGCTGTGCGCTGCGATCTGTGAAACATGTCGCTGTTTCTGTGAGATCTGCTCGTGACGTAGCTCGGTGGCGCTAGCACGCGTCGCAACCGCGTGTCGCCCGTTGCCACAGAAGAGGAACATAAGGATATGAAGAGATCGGAACTGCAGGATATAATTACGAAAGTAGAGAATACTTGACCGGTTTCTCCAGTCAGTAAGACCCCATATAAAGAATTACGCATCGCAACGATATCGCCGAAACGCCAGCCGTGCACCCGTGATCGTAATGCTCTCCGCGGCATATCCGCGCTTTTCCATCTCCGCTACTCGAAGCGATATCAGAAGCAAAACCAGTTTTGCGGCCCATACCATCGCTCCGTCATAGTTCGCAATCTGAGCTATTTTGAGACATGAAGCAAGCACTTAAGCACCGTCGTCCTCGAGACGGACGGCACCCTCGCCACCAAGACCGTTGGACCAGAAGCCACTAAGGTCAATGTTGGTCTCGGGCATGTTGGCGTGAGTGACGAGAAGCCAGATACCGAAGACGGGCTTGGCGAGGACGTCAAGGACAGCGTAGGCAATGATCTCGGCGTCAACAGAGAGCTTGCGCGAGCCGTCGGCGATACCCCAGACACTGTGCATGTTAGCATTTGCTAAAGACGGTTTAGGCGCAGAACTCACATGGGGTAGGCGGTCCAGAGAATGAGAGTGTAGCCGGCAATGGCCAAGAAGAAAGATCCGAGCTTCTGGCTCTTCGCGTTGGCCTGAGCGCGTCCATTGACAGCCAAGTGCCAGATGACGACAAGGTAGGCAATGCAGGCAATGGTGTACCATCCCCACTTCTGGGGAGTGCCCTCGCTGCCGAAGGCGGCGAAAAGACCGGTAAGGATCATGATAACATCCGCAACAATGGCCATGGTGATGTGAGCGCCGTTGAGACCAGCAAGAAGACTGAGGTCGAGCAAAAGAAGGGGTGTGGTCAGAGCCCAGTCGACGTAGCGGGCCCAGAAGACCTGTCGCTGCACCTCGGTGAAAGTGTCCGGAACGTGGTCGTTCTGGTGACGGACAATGGTGGTGTGGACAGACACACCTTGGCCAGTCGCCATAGCAAAGTACGAGATGGAAGCAATGATGAGGATGATGGTCGTGATGACATGGTACAAGCGGCGTTGCTGTAGACATGTGAGCCTGGGACGAGCCAAGTGTGAGGCAAACTTACGACGGGGACCCTCCACGACATGGCCGCGAAGGCTGCCGAGGCAATGGTCATAGCCACAAAGATGACCCAGAGTGTCTTCTTGCCATCGTCGCCGACGAACTGCTTCTCAATGGGGTCCGGGAAGACGGTAGGAAGGGAGGTGTGCGATGCGGTGGCGGTGGCCGACGCAGTCAGGGAGGAGATGAGGGAGGTGGGAAGAGGGATGAGAGGGCCCTTTGTGGTCTTGAAAGCGTCTACAATCATGACGGCGGTGGTGCAGGCGTGTAGACTGCAGTGTGTGATGGAAGAGAAGCTGGTGCGAGTCTTGTATTCAAAGGCGGGAGACCGAGCAGGCAGCTATTTGAGGACGTAGCACTAGTCAGCTGTTCAGCCAGAGCTCCATGGAAGCACTGGAGCGGGAGGGGGATCGATACGTCACTGGCCATAGCTCCGCCCGATGCGTGCTTTCATGATTGGCTGGCGCTGGATCGAAACCCCGCATACTGGAGAATGCAGCATCGCGTGTGTCAAACCATTGATTGCTCACGGCACGCTAGAAAAGGGCCTTGAGCTCGTGAGAGCCCGTCGTCGCCAGCTCTGCCTCGACGGGTTCCCTTTGCGAAGCTTTGGGGACGCAATGGTCTCATGGCGGCAGAATGGCGGCGCGCACTTGGTCGATGTGTCTACATGGGATTCTGCGGAATCCCATCATGGCGGCGCCGATCGCCGATGCCTGTGCTGCAGCCTGCCGGCTGGATCTGGATCGTTGGAAGCAGGTTATGTACCAGTTCCCCTAACCCGCATCATCCGACGCGAGGCGCCCCGGAGCGGTGTATTGATGTTCCCACGTGTGCTGATTATGTACTGTCCGTCCATCCACCATGTGCGAGCACGTCAGCCAGTGAGTACGGTCGCCACTGCGATACGCGAGTTACTCTAACGCTGACCAGCTTGAGAATATGTACATACGAACAGTTCACGTCGTCAGTATCCACCCAGGTGGAGACCGCGTCTACGCAGCCAATACTGCGCCGCCTAGCAGCATGTTCGCCGGCCCCGTTGACCTGCCCGGTTCACTCTAGGACTATTGCGACATGACGCCAGTTTCGCGAGCGCGATAGCAAAGATCCAAGAAGCGTACAGTGTGCGAGCCACGTCGAATGATGGAAGAATTATGTCGCAGTCACATACCGTGTTAGCGAGAAGACCAGTCGCAGTGTAGAAACTGTCCGGTACGACTGAACAGACGTCGAGTTCTTAATCCTTCAGCTGTGCGAGCAGCCGAGTCCACAGCGCGCTGGACCTGATGCGGCTGACATGGTGTCAGCCTCGTTTTCGCTTGCGCTGCATCAACGTCGCGCACTGCAACACCAGAACTATGCACCACTACTGTACGCCACAGAGGCCATACAAATGCTTCTTCGAAAAGAAAAGGGTTCCATTGTGCCTGTCACCCGCGATTCTGGACGCGCTGCACCAATAGTGACGGCGTTCATGTGCTTATCAAGTCCGGTGTTCCGTTTTGTTAGCGGCCCGCCCATCATGGTACTCACTGCAATTATGGGCGCGCCCTACAAACTCTGTCATGATACGATGCCGACTTCCCTACAAACCCCAACTATCCAATAAGGTGCGCACTGAAGGCCTGCAGCCGTCCATCACAGTACTCCTTCTTGGTTCCAATTAAAAGACCCGTCCTCCAAGCGTTCCTCGCTGCAGGATAAGACCACCAGCCTGGTAACAAGACTGCTCGGCGCTGCCTAGTCCTGGCCGTCATCTACTGTTTGTCTCCCTCTGCGACCTTTGGCTCGGTAACACACCGTGCACCGCATAACCTCAGCCACGTTATACTCATACCTACCACGATACGCAACTATGTCGTTGCCCATGGAGGTGGCACGTCTCGTGCTGCGTCAGGCTGAGGAAGGCGCCGAGGAGGAACCTTCACCGGGCCACTGCATCAGTTCCAACGCATATGATGGGCGCATGGGCATCCGGATATCGTCCATCTTTGTCATTCTGGTCGGCTCTATGTTCGGTATGTATTGCACGAAGCGCGTGGACACAGCAACGATCCGCTTACACATATCAGGTGCCGTTTTCCCCGTATTTGCTAAGCGAAACCGCCAGCTAGGTATACCCGAGTCGCTCTTCTTTGTTGCAAAGTACTTCGGTTCTGGTGTCATCATTGCTACCGCCTTCATACACCTCTTAGCACCAGCAAATGAGGCACTCGGGAACCCATGCCTTACTGGTGTCATCACCGTGTATCCATGGCCAGAGGGCATTGCGCTCATGACCATCTTCCTCATGTTCTTCCTGGAGCTGATGACTATGCGTTTCGGTAACTTTGGAGGAGAGCACTCGCATGATGGCCATACGCATGGATCCGCTCCCCACGATTCGGTCAGCCTGGAGGACCGCAGTAAGACTGTGGGGAGCGAGGGCGACCAAAGTCATGGCCATCAGATTGGTGAAGACCATCTTGGCCACACGCGAGACCACACGGATAACTCTGAGCTTGGCTCCGACTTCGAAGCCCGCGGCATCATCCCTGAGACGTACGCGGCTCAGATCACTGCCATCTTCATTCTTGAGTTCGGCGTCATCTTCCATTCCATCTTCATCGGCCTGACGCTTGCGGTTTCTGGCGACGAGTTCATCACCCTGTACATTGTCCTGGTCTTCCACCAAATGTTCGAAGGCCTTGGTTTGGGTTCTCGACTGGCCATGGTCCCCTGGCCCAAGAGCAAGAGGTGGACGCCATACATCATGGGTATTGCCTATGGCCTGTCCACTCCTATTGCCATTGCTGTTGGTCTAGGTGTCCGCACGTCTTATCCGCCCGAGTCGACCACGACCCTTTTGACCAACGGAGTCTTTGACTCCATCAGTGCTGGTATCCTGATCTACACCGGGCTCGTTGAGCTCATGGCGCACGAGTTCATGTTCTCGCCGTACATGCAGAAGGGGCCGATCTCGAGGATGCTCTGGGCTTTTACACTCATGGTGCTTGGTGCTGGGCTGATGGCTCTGCTTGGATACTGGGCATAATAACTTTTTCGATTGGGTTTGCTGCATGTACATATTTAGCGATTCCGTGTGGCTTGGGCCAAAGTTGTCAGGTTAGATTCTTCAGATGACTATATTAATCCATTGGATGTCTCTAGAATGCACCAAGGATGTGATGCAGCACATGTGATGTTGAGCAGCCTTGACAAGTTGTACACGGGGTGGAGATTGAGGTTGAGACGGTAGAGCTGTGGGAAAATGCACCCAACGCCGCATTGTGATTGGCGGCTCTCCCCGTATTATTGGGCAAAATGGGAGTACGACGCGCTCTCATTGGTCGGCGAAAAAGAATCGTCCCGTCAACACGACGGCTTGCATGGACCTGAGGCTGCGTTTTGAGCGCCCAGCACAGCTGCTAGTAATTCAGGGATCAAGAAAAAGCGTGCAATGCCCGCAAGATGGGGGCTCAAGGGGCGGCATGGGGGCCTGTCGGTAAGCGTGACATCGCGCTCCCTCTTCTAGCGCTTAGGCTGTGTTTAGGTCGCGGTCGCTTGTGCGTCGTCCAGGAGACACTTCATTTCCTCTCGGACCGTGTCAACGCGTCCCAAAATTCGCGAGCCCTTTCGCTGTAACAACCCACCGTTGTAAGTCGCATAGCAGCCAATTAGCCGTGAAACGCTGGGCATTGTTGTTCCTGAGACCTGGGGCAATTTTTGTTTACCAGCTAATCCCGCCGACCGACCCCTGTTCCCAAGCACACGTTACCTGGGATTGTCTCGCAGCATCTCCCCCAATCAGTTTGCACACTCCACCGCAACGCGAGCATCACCACGCTGCGAACACAGTCACTGACGATTGCCCGTCCGTCGCAGCCATGAGCGGTAACAACGCAGGCGTCCGGAACCTGCGGGCCATGTTCGAGAGCCAGAACGCTGCCTCGTCGTCTCCTGAGCCCCGCGGCCGTTCTCCCGCCGGGAGCGCAACCAGCGACGCCAACCGCCCTACGTCCAAAGTGCGCGCGTCCTTTGTGTCTGTCGAGCCGCACGCTGCCGGCGCCGCCAAAGAGCTGGGCACCACGAAAGGGGTCAGCACGAATACCCCCCACGCCCAGCGCCGCGAGAGCTTCAGCGTCAGCGGCGAGTCGAGCGACGTCGCGGACCTCAAGCAGGCCATCAGCGAGGAGAAGGAGGAGCGCAAGAAGAGCATTGCCGTTGACGAGGCCGTGCCCGAGCAGGCCGTCGAGACCAGGGTGAGTGGACTGAGGGCGAGCCGCCGCTTTGCTGTGCGACGTGGACTAAGGTGTTGTTCTGCTAGGAATCCTCCAGAGCACCAGCGCCGCTTCGCGAGCCTGCAGGCAAGATGCCAAACCTAGGTAGCATCATGAAGGGGTCCGACTTCCCGGAGCCTGTCGCCGCGGCAGAGCAGCCGACCGAGGAAGCGCCCAACGTGCGCCCCGGAGACGCCCAAGTTGCGCCCGCCGCCCATGAGAAGCCAGCAGAGACCCAGCCAGAGACTCCGGACAAGGTCGTGACGGGCGCCCAGGAGGAAGCCGCGCTCAAGCCAGCCGACCCCACCGACGAGGCCGCCGTGGCGGGAGGCGGAGCTCTCCCTGCCCCAGCGGAGGTCCTGTCCCACCCCACCAGCAGCGAGGCTGCTCCGCAAACACCCAAGATCACAGAGCCCACGGCCGAAGCAAAGGAGACGCCCAGGACAAATGGCAGAGCCTCGACGAGGAAGCCTGCGGCCATCTCGACCGCAAAGTCGCCCGCCCGATCGGCCCGCGGTACCAGCGCCGCACGTAGCCCTCTGCCCAAGTCGCCTCTTCCCAAGACGCCGACGGCCTCGAAGCCTACGCCTGCTGCGACTGCCGCCAAGTCCCCAGCGCCGCCGGCCAAATCTCCAGCTGCTGCAAAGTCTCCAGCGCCCGCCAAAGCTCAGCTCAAACCCGCTGCCCCCAGGGAGCCTACGAAACCCGTCGCGCCCAAGTTCACGGCCCGTGCTCCTGCGAAACCCTCCACTGCCACCGCCGGCACCACTGCCACCGCAGCAGCCAAAGCCAAACCGGCAGCAGCCGAAATCAAGAAGATATCCACAAAGGCAGCTCCGTCTGCTCCCTCCAAAACTGGCACAGCAACTACAGGCGGATTCGTGAAACCCAAGCCTCGGTCACCAACCCGACCAGTCCGGCTGCCGTCTCATTTGACTGCCCCTACTGCTTCCTCCGCTGCGAAACATGGAGAAGAAGCTGCTGAACAGAAGCCCGCGCGCAAGCCCTCCACCGTACCGAGACCAGCGCCAAAAGCCGCTGCACCTGCTGCAAAGAAACCGGCACCCCGTGCATCACTAGCCCCGAGCACTGCGCGACCTGCATCTCGTGCGTCCACCGCAGCGGGCGCAAGCGATGGCTTCCTGGCTCGCATGATGCGCCCAACGGCGAGCAGCGCCAGCAAGACCCACGACAAGCCCGAATCGCCACCTCGTCAGAGGACTACTGCCAAAGCTACCACCAAGCCCAAGGCACCTGAAGGACTGGCCACCAAGGCCAAGAAGAAGGTTGAGGAGGTGGCGGCCAAGGCTAAGGATGTTGTCACTAACGGCAACCACGAGGAGAGGCACGAGGAGAAAACCGAGGAACCGGAGACTGCGACTACTGGTCCTGCTGCTACAGAGCCAATTGCTGAAAAGGGCACGGACATTGGAACGGCCCCTGTCCCTACTGAAGACACTGCCGCGGGCGCAGAAGAACCCGTGAGCGATATGCCTACCGCTACGGAGGCCGAAAAGACCGAACATGCTGCAGTCGAGTCGGAAAGCCCCAAGGCGCAGGAGGAAGCTGTATTTTGAGGACCTTCCTGCCCCGTCGCAGATCCAGCTTTGGAACATTCTCCCACACTCATGTTCAGCCCCCCTCTTCCTCTCGGAGTGCTTTGAACTACTTCATTTCTATTCTAGCATTAGCATTGTTCCGGAGCAATTTGTTTGGCAGGCAGGCTTATATCCATTGCGAGGTGTCATTGGGTAGCTTCCGTGCGGCGCGGTACGGGACTGTCGGACGTTCTTGTGAGATTGACACGAGACTGTAGATGGAGGCTTGTATACTGTATTCGTAACTTTACGGTAGGGCGGTTCTCTTCTGCCACGCTGTGTTCAAGAAAAGCTTGTAATACAACCGTTCCATACATGGGCCTGTACTGCTCAAAGCGAACAATAGTGAACAAGCCGGCGCCGTCCATCTAGCGCACACACAAGCCTTCCTAACATCAACCTGCTTTGAGTCTAATGCCACCTGTGCCTGAGAAAAGGGGATGGTGGGTGGGGGAGATGGAGCGGAGGGGGCGGGGCGCGGAGTGGGGGCGGGGCGCTGGCTACTTCTGACATATGTTGTAATACTATCTGGGCTATGCAGGACGCGTGGCATTAGTTTCACCACGACTTACTGCTCGTTGCACATGGCGATGGACTCGGTAGCACTGATCTGGCGCATACGCGAGGTCTCCTGGGAGAAGTGGTTGGGGAAGGCAGAGAGGGGTGGGGTGGGGTGGTAGGCTGTCTACTAGTAGAGGTAGCAAGGGAAGAGATGTAGAGGAGGTTGGTCGAACTTTCTAACAAAGCAGGGGATAATAGGTCATGAGGGCGGATGGGACGGAGTGGGGCACAGAGAGGAAAGCTTGTATTGTAATCGTTCCATACAGGGCGTGGCACACTAAGATGCATCTCCATCACAGCTTCGCCCCTATCTCCCTCCCCGCCATCTCCCTGAGCTCCTGCTTCTTAATTTTCCCGCTCGCAGTCTTAGGAATCTCCCCCGCCCTGACAAACCTCACACCCCCCTCTAACCTCTTGTACTTCGCCAGTCTCTCCTGCACCCACTCCGCCACATCCCCCTCGCTCACATCCTCCCACCCCACTCTTCTCACCACATACGCCCGCGGCAACTCGCTCCCCGTCTCGGGACTCGGTACCCCGACAACCGCCGCATCGAGGATGCCCGGGTGCGAAAGGAGCACACCCTCGAGTTCCGCCGGCGCAACTTGGAACCCGCGCACCTTGATCAGCTCCTTCACCCGGTCCACGACATACCACTTCCCCGTCGCGGCGTCACCCCAAACGATGTCCCCCGTGCGGAAGTACCCCTCTGCGTCAAAGTCCCGGGCGCGCGGCACGCCCACGTAACCCCTGAACACAGTGGGCCCGCGGACCGCCAGCTCGCCGCGCACGCCGTACGCGGTGATGTCTGCGCCTGCGCCGTCGAGCAGCTTGACGTCGAGGTTGGGCAGGAAGCGGCCGACGGAGCCCGTGGCGTCGGGCTCGCCGTAGGGAAACACGGACGCCAGGCACGTCGTCTCCGTCATGGCCCAGATCTGCGTGAGGATGCCGCGAGGCAAGAGCGTCTGGCAGCGCGCCTGCATGGCGGCGTCGAGGGGCGCGGCGCCCGCGATGGCCCATCTTAGGCCTTTGAGGCGTTGGCGCTTCTCTCGCGCCGGCAGCGCGTGCGATACCAGCGCCGTGATCATGGGCGGCACGAGGACTAGGTCTGTGATGCCGAAGGCCGGGACGTGGGATAGTACGGCATCCACGTCCCAGCGGCGCATGATGACCTGCGCGTGGCCGGCGCGGAGGGGGGACGTGTGGCACATGGGCGCGGTGGAGACGTGGAACATGGGGAGGAAGACGAGGCGCTTTATGCTGTACGGGCGGGGGTTGTGCTCGAAGGCGAGGGTGTGCTGGGCTACCAGGTTGTAGTGGGATATTTGCGCGGCTTTGGGCAGGCCCGTGGTCCCGCTCGAGAAGCAGAGCATGGCGGTGGTTGTCTTGCTGGTTTGCTCGTCGTCGAAGGTGGCCCAGTCCGCGGCGCCGTGGGAGAGGAGAGACCGCCATGGTGAGTACTCCGCGGGTGTAGGGCTCGTCTGGTCGGCCTTGGACGTCGAATCCAAGATGTGAATCCTCCCATCCGGGAGACGGAGCTGCCTCGCCGCCACCCTCAGCGCGGGCAGCAACTCCGGCTCACTCAGGATGAACTTCGCCTCCGAAGCGCGGATCGCGTGTTCCAGCTCTGCAGGCGTGTACGACGGATTCGTCCCCGTATATATGCATCCTGCGCCGATAATACCCAGGACAATGACAGGATAGTAAATGCTGTTGAAGGAGTGGATCAAGACCGTGTCGCCTTTGTGGAGGCCGGCGGCGCGAAACCCCGCGATGAGATGGCGGACGAGGGACTTTGTTTGGCGGGCGGAGAGGGTGGTGGATGGGTTTGCGGCGTCGATGTAGAGCTGATATCACCACACACTCATCAGCGCCTTCTCTCCACGAGAGGAACAAAAATGGATCTGATGCTCACAGGTGCGTCTTGATCGTACTCTGGGCCTTCACACGCCCAGGAGAGGATATCCTTTGTAGGAATTGGCACGGTGTCCTTTGCGAGGAAAGGCATGGCGAGACCGACAAATCAGAATAAAAAAAAAAAAAAAAGAAGAAGAAGAAACGAAGTTCTCCTGATTCTTACAATTCTGAAAGTCGTCTATAAGTATGTCGTTGGAGGCTGATGTAACATGTGTCAGGGTCCTCCGCTCGCAACGGTGTGATCCCGGCTAGGGCTTACGTGCCAGGGTTTGTAGAGAAAAGTGTCCAACTGTTCCTAGGAACAGTTGGCATTAGACTGAGATCGGGCTGACGTCGATAAAGCTTGTGGAGGCGCTAGGACGAGTCGCTGGCGCGATTAGTCGTCATGTGCCATGGGTGGTGAAGTCGCAGACAGAACAGAGACGTGATCGTAAAGGTTCGCAGCTTGACAGGCATTGCTGGGGAATCGATAGAAACAACTATCTAGGGGGTATCGCAACGCCAGATTCCACAACGAAAAAATTAAAGCCCAGCCAAAAAGACATACAAATGCTCCCAGCTCCGAATGCAGTCGAAAGATTCGCACGGAGGGGCTCTAGCCGCCAAGTGGCTTTGTGGCCCTGTGAATGCAGCTCGCTATCCAAGCCTGCCGTTCCTCTTGCAACTCGCGATGCATGGCTGCGGGAAGACGGGTGTTAAACCCCAAGGCTGTTGCTTGTGTTGGCCTGGGTTTCTTTACAGAGTCAGAGCAGGGTGGTGGATGCAAACTTTGATACAGTCTCCGATGATTTGCTGTTTGCTTCCGTCGGTCCAAGGGTTCAATCCTCGTCCAGTGGAGCACTGGGCTTTCCGTCACCGAAGATGGAAGGGCGCTCGACAATCTGGATGTCGGCAGCTCCTTCTGATGATGGCTTGGTGTCAGGCCCGGGGGGATCACTACTGGGATCTGATAACCCAACCGACGTCCGATAGGGGAGAGGAATGTTTCTTGACGGTGTAGTTTCTCTGCTTCCGTCAGCTGTGCTGTTTGACTCGTGGATTCATAGCCTCACGTTTCCTTTCCAACACATTTCATCTGCACGTCCTGTGGATGTTCTTGCTTCTCATCGACATCTCCAGTCGCAGCGATTCCCCCGCTTCCCTCTTCCTCTGCATGTCCCTCTCCACTGCCCATCTCCCACTCCTCATCCATCTCCATCCCCTCCTTCGTCGGCACCCATTTCCGCCCCCGCTTTTGCACGCCAAAGAACTGCGTCTCCCGCAAACTGTTTCCCGACGTGTCCAGCCACTCCGTCCCCTCGGGCGCCGTATACCGTCCCCGCGAATACCCCTCGCTGTTCCGGCTGAACTCGGCGTCCACGCGCTTCGACGCCGCCTCAGCGTCTCTGAATACCACCGATGGATCGAAGCTCACGCGCCGCTGCCGCTCCGATAGACGTGGACGTTTTGCGTGCTTGCGCGGAGGTGAGGACGCCGGCGATAGAATGCGCTTGCGGTGCGGTTGCGCATCCGCGGGCGGGGTTGCGGTCTGCTCTTGCTCTTGCACTCTGTTATGCTGCTCCCCGGCTGATCCTCCGCACGCCTCATCCTCATCATCATGACCATCTCCAGAGTCGCCCCACGCAGCCACAGCCTGGATGAAGTTGCCCAGATTCATCTGCGCCTCGTGCACGACCTCGAGCGCCAGCTGCCGTGGGCGGTAGTCGTCGCGTCGATGCTCCAGCTCCTTGAAGTACCCCTTCACCTCCTCGTACTCATTGCAGTGCTTCACCATGTCCTTGCACAGCGCGCAGCCCTCGTCCAGCGCGCCGTGGGGCCGCAGCTCGCCGTCTGCGGTGATGGTGGCGAGCGTGCGGCGGCATGCCTTGCACGTGAGCGTATCGGCGGCCGCAGGAGCCTGGTCCACGGGCGCAGAGGGGCCGGCCATGGCTGAGGTGGAGATGTGGTGTGAGCACAGGTGTATTGATGTGGGCGGCGAGATAGAAGCTGCGGCGCGCTGCGTTGTTATGGTTGTGGCCATTTGCGTGGTTGCCCGGCGGACTCGACAGGCTTTGCCCCTCAATTCAACGGACTCGACTATCTACCGTCTGGAAATTGTTCAGACGATGGCCGCCGCGTGTTATAGCTCTTATCCAGTGTCTTTCAGAGTATCCCCACATCCGTGCGCTTAGATCGGCGGGTTGCTAGGCGCGCGTGGGGGAAGAGATGTTGTTGTCATCGCAAACAAACGGTACCTAGTGTGGCTCGCCCCAGCCTCGCTAATATTTCTCTATGCGCGATAACGGACATGTATGATTGGAGCCGCATGCAAGAACCGATACAATAGAAGTCTGCTTCGCGGAGTCTCTGTTGCAATTAGACCACCCTGCTCCCTTTCCCTCAGATACGCCGCGACTGTTCTAGACAAGGTATGTGTCTGGAGGGCTAGTTGCTACTACATGTGTGGTCTACGCGGTTGGGGGCATTCCTTTGTCGAGTGCTACGAACCTAGTCCTACAAGTAATGCAACGAGAAACAGATGTGGATCAGCGTCGCTCTAATGAGGGTGCCGGGCAACTCGATCCCTCTCATGCTCTAAGCTCTCCGAGCCCTCGTTCTTGGGACCTTCCCAAAGTGCTTCGATCTACGAAATGATAGCCCTGATGCTCGATAGACACTATTTGGCCGATATTTATGTCGGGAGCACGCTATTGCGGTCAGCTCCTGATTTCTCATACTTCATGCACTCCCATGCAGCTTGCTCGCCTTCAGTCTTGGACGCAGAGTAGACGTTGAGTTTGCGCTGCACGCCATCGTATGGCGGGGGCGCCCACGTTGCCTTGACTGCATCCTCGCTCCAAGGATCGATGCGAAGGACGTTGTGGAGCTGTGGAGTTGAGCACTCTCTCAACAGTGGAGGTACTCACGGCTGCTTTCATTGCGTTTACAGTCCCGTTGATGACAGGCGGGACAGTAATGTAAGGGTGTTGAGTCTGCATGGCTTGTGTATCGGTGTGTACGACCCGCGCACAGTCCTGCACGGCTTCGTCAACAGATCCCATGTGAGGAACTTCGACTAGAGTCATGGACCTGACAAAGTCTACTGGAAGAACATATTTTTTGTGTCGCTTTATGGGTTTTGGCGCTTCGTTCGCGAAATTGCAATCACCTCTGTCATGCAGATCAACTCCTCTGTTGAGTTAATTAGCTGGAGAAGGAAAGGGGGAGGGACTGTTGGAAACTCATCCGTTCTCGAGAAGCTGCTTGCATATGTGACTGTCAATGAAGCCATTCGCTCTCGTTACGAGCACACGGCAGTCATATGAGGTCACTAGGTCACTACGGTCGAGATGCTCAGGTTGTTGAAGTAGAGGGTATTCTTGTTCGCTCGAGACTTCCACACACTTTGTTGCGCGACTTCGTGTGCACACACAAGATTCCTAGGGGATGATGATGCCGTGAATTCAACAGCCTTTATGTTTCCATACACAGGTTGTGGGGCCATTGGCGAGCTGAACCACACCATACTAAGCAAGACTATTATTTGAGAGAGTACGTCGAAGGGGAGGAATCGGGCAGCCAAGGCTCTGCCAGACCCTATGCGACGTACCCAAGGTCCATGTCGTGATGACAGAGATCTGTCCGTTGATACAGCGCTCGTCAGGAGTTTCAGCTTCAGCTCTGAGATTGGTCACGTGCGCGCCTCTTCTAGCTGACATCGTCAACGGGGCTATGCTCGGCGGCCTAGCTACGATCTATGGCAATAGAGGGTGCCGGGGAAACTGCGTTGATCTTTGAGAGTCGGTACATCTACAGGGCCTTGAACAATCTCGCCGAGCCCCTAAAGATCGAGTGCCCACGGTATGATCGCCACATCAAGACTTCCGTCATCATGTGCTCACACGACAAAGCCTTCACATGAGAGACTCCACAATTAAAGCGGAGGTTCTTCAAGAATAAGTCGAAAGTCGCCAGACATAGAATTAGTGTAGTCAGCTTACACAAGCAGCTATAGCGTTGACATCGGTCCGTTTTGCCCATCATGCATGGACAACAGTTCGCAATCGGGGCATGAAACACGATGAAGCTCGTATATATCGCCCGGGAAGAGAAATTGTAGGTGATTGAGTGGGCAGTAATGTTTGGTGGCCAGGCTTTATTTTGCGTCGGAAGAGACCGATCAAATTATGCCGCGAAAAACGGCCGTGCTTCGTCCTGCGTTTGAGCGGGGGCTACGGCATACACCTTCCTGCTGCTGAGAATAGAATTCTCTGTTTTGCGGTCAATTGTGCGAAGAGATTCGACGTTTGAAACGGGATAGTATCGCTCGAGACCTTCATACTTGCAGTGTGCTTGCATCCCATCTCTTTTCTAATTAGTATAGGTTAGAAAACTGGCAGTGCTATAAAGGAAGCGATGCGCACACGTTGGAATGGCACTCACCAGAGCTATTACTCTTCTTGCTTCCCTCTCGCCTCATTCGCTGTGCAAACTCTCCAATTATTCAACTCCAATCTCCCAGCTATCAAAATGGTCCACAAAGCCTCCATCGTCCTCACCCTTGCCTTTGGCCTCTTCAACCACGTCTTCTGCACTCCCGAATCAGATGGTAATCGTGCAGTGAAGCCACGAGTCGCCTTTGAACATAGGCTGCGATTTCATTTCATGATGTCCTGAAGCCAATGCAGGGCCTAGAATTCAAGCTAGAATCCTAGTTAAGAAGCGTAGGACGAGCAACAGTTAATCCGGCCCCAGCAGCAAAAATCACACCCAGACACGCGTTTCTGCCAAGGTGCATTTGTTTTCTACTAATCCTAGTGGCGACGTGTATCTCTTACCGAACCTGTCCCATGACTCTGCACCCACCGCCAATAATTGAATAGTTATCGAGGCCTTGCCTGGGAACGGAAGTCCACATACTTCTAGATTTGGCCCCCAACCCGCTCGTAATTGACTGGATAGTAAGCTCTTTGCTTAGGCGTAGACATCCTATGAGAGCTAGACCAAAAATAATTCGATCAAGAGTAGCATCAATCGCAGCGTTCCGATCATGTCAAAGCATGATCTTCAGTATAATCACTCGGTGTTTTGAAGGCCTGACACATTTTTCGAATTAACTAAAAGGACAAAGTCCTGAAAGGCCTACGTTTTTACCGGCCGGGGCATGATCAAGTAAGACCTTCTTCACGGCCACATGATGCCCCTCCTGGTCAGATCCATGCCCTTCAAATCAGTATACACATCCAACGGGTACTGCTCAGCCCGCAGCTCCCTCCTCCACGCATGCATCCGCTTGCTCATCGCCTTATCCTGCACCGTCAACTCCCTCTTCGCCCTGCGACCACCGGTCCTGTATCCCCCAAGGCTCCCCGCAACGCAGTGACTCTCACCCCCAAACGCCGAATCCGCAACCGCCTTCCAGATCGCCGTCACGTCCACCGTCATCGCCTTGGTGTACAAGATGCGGCAGTCGGCCGGCTCGTACACGAACTGCAGCGGCGTCTCGGTTTCGTCAGTGTCGCGGATGCCGTCGCGGAAATTTACATTGACGCTGGTGCCAGGCGCCTGGCGCTCGAAGACGACATTGTCCCAGTAGTCGCCGAGCTCGGTGGCGTTGAGCTTGGTTGCTTCCTCCGCGCTGGCCGTCAGGTTCGTGATGGTGAGCTCCGCGAGGTACTGAATGTACGTCCAGGGGTAGTTGTTGGTGCCCTTGATGCCGCCGACCGCCTGTGTGATTCCCTTGATTGCGCGGCCCCCAAGCGAGATGTACTTGATGCCTTGGCGCTGGCGCATCAGCTCTGAGAAAATGGTGCAGGTGGATGCGCAGTAGCCGTCGGTTACTACAACGATATCCTCGTTGGCGAAGGGCTGCGGCACGGACGTGTAGTTTGCGAGCTCACCGTAGCCGTGGACCCAGATGCCCCCGCTGTTGTACGGCGTGAGCACGTCGGAAAGGTTCCAGTGGAAGAGGTTGGAGAATTTGTCGCCGTGGTGTTCGAACGGGCCGAACTTTGCTTCCCAGCTGGGGAAGTTCAGGTCGGACGCGTTGAGGTCAGAGAGATAGTTGGAGGGGGACGCGATGACGTCGGACTCTAATGCGTATTTGGTCTCGTTAACATCTGGATCGACGAGTTCGCGAGGCAGGACGTCAGCAAGGCGAGAACTGTACTCTGCCAGTAGCTTTGTACTTTCGTGCGCGCGGTAACGATCGAAAGCGGCGTGGCCAATGCCCTTAGGGAAGAGCTGTTTGTATAGGTCGTAACCTTGAAGAATCGTACCACCGCCGTTGGCAGAGAGATCGATTACGAGCTTGGTCTTCCCAGCTGCCTTAGCCGCTACGATGAATTTCTCAGTAACCTGTTGGAAGTCGACTTCTGCGGATTCTATAGACACGAACGAAGGAACTGAGAGCACGGCGATGTCGGAGTAGTCATCTTCCAGGAAGTATCCACCGATCAGGTTATGCTGTTCTTTGTAGACGGGTGGAGGGTAGCCTGGCGCGGGAATGGAAGTTGTGGTTGCTGAGGGCGTGGCAGATGCGGTCGTGGTGGCTACACTGGAGTTGGAAGGCGTTGCCGCGATAGTAGACGTGGCTTGGCTGCTGAAATATTTCTGGTACAAGCTTTCACCATCGGTTACGCCGTTGAGGCTTACAAGGACTCGTGCAACGTTGGTGTAAGTCGTGGTGGTGCCGTTCTCGAATTCAAGCTTAGTCTCTGGGCCGGGGTAAACCTAGCAAGGGTCAGTTTCCGATGGATAAATGGTAGGGATCCAACGAACCCATTTCCCACGCCCACTTCCAGCGAACGTTCCGATACCTGAGCCAGTGGGACCAAGAGACACTGTGGCAAGCTCGTAAAAGACATTGTTGTACAGAGCGTCGCGATCCTGTAGGGAGCCCCGCTGTGACCAGTCCTCGAGATACTTGGTGGCTTTCTGGCCGTTGATCTTGGTAATTGCGGAAGGCGTAAATGTCGCGTTGCCGTAGGACTCGGCCAGCACATCAGCGTAGACGTAGGGCTTTGGTAGCTCTTTTCCGTCGGCCGACACGGAGACGAGCGGAACGGGACGCGCCCAGTTGAAGACCGTGCCCACAACATCAGGCACATAGACGAAGTGGCCGTCATGGGTTTGTTGAAGCAAAGTGTACAGATCGAAGCCGAACTGATATTGTCAGCCCTTGGTTGCCGCAGATTTATGCTTGCTAGTTACCTCAAACTCGTTGTCGTATTCCTCGCTCTCAACCTTGGACTTGATCTTTTCCAAGCCACCCCAGACGTCGGTGGCAGGCTGAATTTTCTCCGCATACTCTGCAGGAGGGTCCTTGAGCCACGCGGTGCTGGATTGCCACCTGAAGTACGGCACGACACCCTCAATCAAGTGTAGGGCCTCATCCTTGTGCAAAGGCACACTGGTAATGCAGTCGTACGCCAACTTTGCATCCACCGACGGGACTGGAGTCGCAGGCTGACCGGCAACCGAAGCTGCTACCTCAGCGCAAGCACTTGTCGCATATTGCCTGGCCTGGGGCTGCAATGGCGTGGCCGCGACGACCGAAGCCAACGAGGCCGCTGCGAAGGCACGAGAAAGGACCATGGTGGCGAATTGGACAAAGTGCACCAGCAGTGGGGAACCCGTTGAGCAGGAATTCGTCATTATATAGCTCTTGCTCGGCGCGAGCTCCCCTGTACGAAGCCTGGTCCCGCAGACCAGGACGCACGCACGATTCTGCAATATCTTTGTCGGTTTTGATCGTAGCTCTCTGCATGTCCTCATAAGCAACATAAGCGACCCTTGTCGACCCCGGACGAGGGCAAATCAGCGGCGGTCGCTTGATAGCATTAGGCCCCTGCTCCCGGTGTGCACTCCTGCCTGATTAGGAAGCTGTGAGACCACGACTCGCGATACTCGGGCCCAAGTATCGAACGAGCATCGCGTGGCGAGTGGGCAATGTTCGTTGGGTTGGGTCATATATGCATAGAACATGTACAGTAGTGCAATCGAAATCACTGAGCGAGTAGGATTGGGACGGTATTGGTAGTAAAGTGTAGATTTCTACACACGGCTTGGATGGAGCATTAAGCTTACATGAGACAAGGCGCGCCGGTAGACTAGCACAACCGCCCGGTAAATTGCCCTCGTAGAGCGTCAACGTAATCGCCAGGTCCATCATGGTGTCTCGGCCCTACACGTCAAGCTTTCGCTCGCGAGAACGCTATCGCAGCCGGCGCCTTGATTTTCGTGCGGCCCAGGCAATTCTTGGGATCGTCATCTAGCTTCCGAAATCGCGTTGGCGGCGTTCTCACGATGACGCGCTTGAAATTCGAGCCCAAGCCTGGGCACCGTTCTCGGTACTAATCGGGTCGGGCCAATTCTTGGGCGTATGCCTTATGGATGCGGCACTGCAGCTCGTCTGTGCGCTGACTGCGTGAATGTGCTCAGTGGTGAGCTCGAAGTTTGGAAGTAGCCCATTTGCGGTTCCGGCTGCTCCCGTGGCCCCCGCGAGCCCTGGAGACGGACGGTCCTATGCCATCGAATAGCTTACCATCATTGTAATTTCACTCCATCTCCTACTGACACGACAACGCTGATGAACCGTAATTAGGCCGGCTCCCCAGACCCGAGATATGGAGGGCACAGTTTTCTCCCAGTTCTGCATTGGGCTCACTTTGTAACGCATTTTATGAGCTGACGAGCTGATAGATCTACAGTGTTTGTGAACCTTATAATTTCATATACATGTAGAAGCGAAAACGAAGTGGCAATACATCAAGCAAGGCCACCCGATTGAATACGCCAAACCGACTATCCCTAGAAGATCTCTACTCATGTTTGTGGTGACGCTGCCACCCAGGCTGCGCATCCTCATCTTCCTCGTCATCTTCATCATCTTCTTGATCCTCATAGTCCTCATCGTCATCTTCATCGTCGTCCTCCTCCTCCTCCTGGTCATCTTCATCTTCATCCTCGTCACCGGCCTCACCGCTAGGCTCGGGCGTAGCTTCAGCACCCGCGGCAGTCGACGAAGGCTTCACCGCATAACCCCCCGTCGGGGTCACAGCCGGTGCCGCAGATAGAGTCGGCGTCTGCGCAGGAGTCGGCACAGACGTGTTCTCCGCGACCGCAGACTGCGAGGCAGCAGGTGTAGCGGAAGCCTGCTCAGACCCACCACTCGGACTGCAAGCGCCGCCCAGCGCATTCAGACTCTGGTCCTCGTTCTTGATCAGGATAGACAGGTTGACACCGGCGGGGCTGTTGCATGCGTTGCCGCCGTACTCGATGTTGAAGACGGCCTTGTTAGCTTCGGTAAGGGGCTTGTACTTGTCGCACTCGTCGTACTCGTGGCACTGTTCGTTGACGGCGAACTGGATCACATCGACGACGTCCGGGATGAGGTCGAGGGCGTTCTTGAGGCCGATAGCGAGGTTGTTGGCCGCGGCGGTGGACGCAAGGAACTTGACGTAGTCGGCATACGCAGACTGGTCGAGCCCGAAGCCGTCTTGGTTGTCGTTCTGGGGTATGTCAGCGGCATGGTCCATCAGGGGGAGGTGCGACCCAAGGAAAAGAGACGTACGAATCCATCGACATTGTCAGGGTCGACGGCGGTGCAGCCTTTCTGCGCTGCGAGCTCTATGCGTGTTTTCATGATTGCTCGCACGTTGTCACTCTTGACATTGACCCAGTTCTCGCCGGCCCAGCCTTCCAGGCCCTGCCCATAGTCATCCGCATTGAACTTGTTCGCATCCTCGCGCCAGTCTTCACGGGATCCAGCGCTGAAGTAGCAGATGACTTGCTTGTTCTGGTCCTTCAAGGCACTGATGGTCGACGCCTCGTTGTCGAAGAGATCGATGTCGATAGCAGTGACCTCGGCACTTGCCGTGCTGGCCAGATCGTCCAGGTTGGTGCTCCCCTTGTTCAGAATGATATCCCACGACGCTCCCGCGGGGAAAGCCGCGACCTCGCGACGCTGGGGGTGCGGATGGCCTGCCGCGAGACCGACGGAGCCACCCAGGGCGACAGCCAAAGCAGGAAGCATCTTCTTAGTTTTTCTCAAACGTCAAATCACGAAATGAATGAACGGCAGCGCAGAGAATCAACTCCACTATAAAACGAATGAATGTGAGTAATGAATGAACGACGCGACGAAAAGACCGACTTGTTGGAGATGCACCCACCGGCACTTGCACCCTCTGCAATATATAAGTATGCGCACACGCCTGCCGGACAAGCCAAAAGTCCGCAACGTCAAAGTTAAATCACCCTCCTGTCATCCTGCACCCGCAATTGGTCTCGGTGGCGCAGTGCAACACACCGAGCCAAGCGCACAGCGGCCAAGTCCGCGCGGGTAAGGATTTCGTCCTGAGATTCCGCATCAAGCAAGAGGCCAACAAGACCACACCTCCCTCCCAGGTGTGAGCCCGCCGCATGCCTGCACACACCGCCCTGCTCGAGAGAGATTTCCCATGCGCTTTTTCCCAAGAGGGCATGTAAGTACCGGAGACCTTGGGGAACACCTCAAGCCGCGGCCCGCCCCAAACCCCCGACGCAAATCCTCCGATCCCCGCCCCCAATCCTCATCTCCCTTCCTTCCCCCGACCCCGTCCCATCACACTGTACAACCACGCACACCCCCAACCTCACTCAATCCCGCCTCAGATAGACACTCTCACACCCCTCCTTCCCCAGCACGCGCGCACCGCCGTGCTATTCCCAGCTGCCGTCCGGCCGCAGGCCTGCAGCAGGCAGCGCGTACACGCAGGATATATGAAGTCGCGCTGGCAGCCACTGGTCCGGCCGTGCGCACGGCGTTCCGCCAATTTGCCGCGTGTTTCAAACAAAACGCACACGGGCGCATGTCGCGAGCATCGCAGACAGGCATTTACCTTTGCAACGCCAAGGTTGCGTGTCGTTGTACTTGCTCCAGGAATAGGTTGATGGTGCATGGATCGCGTGTACCTACATTCGCATCTAATCTGATGGTCTGCGATCAGGTACCCAGACACCGGCGCGACATCATACATACCGCAGCACAGCAAATCTCCTCACTCGCTACAGGAATTACGCAAAGCCTTCCGCATTCATCATTACTCTAAGATTTCCAATCCATTCAAGACATCGCGAGACGTCACTCAGTATCTACGTACACATATGCTCGTATACAAAGGAAAACAAAGGGCCATGCAGATAAATGACCTTGTCGACCAAATCAGCTCTATTGGTCTAAATTACACTTCCTTCCCTCATGCAATTCGGTTAGCCTCAACCAAAATCGCACAAAGAATATACTAGAAGGCGAAGTAATAGGATGCGATGCTCTGGGGTAGGTTTCTAGAGCCAAGCCAACTAACCGCCCTACGACACCTGGACAAACTGGCCCACCGACGGCACGCCATCCACAAGAATATACACCACGTACGGACCCGCAGGCGCGACGTTCCGGTTCGGCGGCAGCGTGACGTTGATCTTCTGGTTCTTCTGGCCGGGCTTGAAGTTGGCCACGTCGAGGAACAGGTTGCGGTGGCCCATGTGCACAGAGTGCGTGACGAAACCGCCATAGTACAGGCTCACCTTGACCTCCTTCGCGTTGGGCGGGGCGTAGAAGCTGATCTCGAGTGTGCCGCCGTTGGCCTTGAGGTTCTTAGTCTTGAGCGCGACGCCGGTGGGGCGCGTGGGGTTGCCCTGCAGGTAAGGGGGGGTGTAGATTTCGTTGCGGAACTCGGTGACGAAGGGGTTCTGTGCGCTGGCCTTGAGGATGGGCTGCTCGACAGGGTTGGAGCCCGAAATAAGAAGGGTACCGTCGAGGAGGAGAAGCGCGACGCTGTGGTAGAGACGCGCGATGTCCGACTTGGGGCCGGTCGTGAAGCGCTTGCCGACGGGCTGGGCGGGGTCATAGATCAGGACCTCGAGGGCAGGCGAGCGGGCAACGCCGAAGCCTTGGGCGCCTTCCTGAGCACCGTTGACCCAGATGACAGTGCCGTCGGGGAGGAGAGTACCCTCAACCATACCGCGACCCTCGGGCATGGCCTCCATCTCCCATGAAGGGTTGGCGGCCTGGGGGTTGATGCGTCCGCAGGAGGCCTCGCCAGGGGCGCTGATGTCCTGGTAGGGACCTCCACCGCAGATGACGACGTCGTTGCTCCACTTGTTCGCGCTGGAAAGAGAAAGCATGACGGAACCACCGGTGTTGGGGTAGGTACGGTAGCTGCCGGGCAGGTCAGGAAGAGTGCGAACAACGTTGCCTCCACCGACGTTGAAGATCTCAGCAGACTTGGAGACAAAGACGAAAAGGTTGCCGTCGTTGAGCAAGTGCATGAACGGGTACATGTAGTAGGGCTGGTTCTTGGACAGGATCTCCATGTTGGTGCTCTTGCCGCGGGGAGTACCATCGGCGTTCAAGATCTCGTAGGTTGGGTTGTTGTTCTCAGGCTTTGAGGGGTCGAGACCGTTCAAACTTCCGGAAGCGACGAAGATGCTGTTGTCAGGCATGATCTGAACAGACGCATACCAGCGAGCAGTGTTGAGCTGGGCGCCGGGCTCACTCCAGCCCTGTCCGTCGAGAGAAGCATCGGTAGCAGAGCGCTTGAGGTAGCGAATACCCTTGAAACCGTCGCCAACGGTGGGGTCGATGAAGTCAAGAGGAGCGTTTCCACCAAGAGATACGAAGCGTCCGTCGGCCAAGAAGATACCACCAGAGCAGAAAGCATTAGTCTTGTAAGAAAGGGGAGTAAGCTTCTGCGTGTTCGGGTCGTACTCGGAGGAGTAAGCGTATTGTCCGTTACCGAGCTTGAGTTCGGTGTAGTTCTCGACCTTGTCCAAGAAGACGACCTTGCCGTTGGGCATGAGACCGGCGTGCATAGCCGGGACACCAGAGCGTCCCTTCTTAACGAGAGTTCCGGGCTTTGCGGCCGCGGGGGCGGGGCTGGCCTTGGGAGCAGCAACAACTGGGCCGTTCGTGCAAGGGCCGGACTGGCATCCCTCACCGCAGTGAGAGGTGGTGTTACCACAGTAGCCATACATGGAGCAGCAGGAACCCTGGGCCCAGTTTCCGCAGACGGTGTTGCCAAAGGTGGCACCACAGCTGCCGTCGACGGTGACCTTGCCAGTGGGCTGAGCAGTGGACGAGGTCGAGGGCTTACCAAGGACAGGCTCGCCAGAAGTAGTGGTGGATGGGGGTCGGGTAGCCGAAGCAGTTTGGACAGGAGCAACAGAGGTAGCGGCACCGTCGGTGCAGCCATTCTGGCAGCCGTTGGCTACCAAGCAGTGGCCATCAGTTGAACCGCAGTAGCCATAAGACGAGCAGCATCCTCCGTATGCGCCCTTAGCGTCACAGGTGGCGCCTCCGAAGTCCTTTCCACAGCGGCCATCATCACGAGGAGCAGCGGCATTAGGGGACTTGGTATCCACGGGGTTGGCGGGAGTGGTGTTGGTAGTGCATTCGCCAGAAAGGCAACCGTCGCCGCAGTGCGCCGCGGTACTTCCACACCATCCGTACGAGCTGCAGCATTTGCCGTCGTATACTGTGCTGGCCGGGTCGCAGAGGAGGTTGTTGTGCGCCGGACCGCACTGGCCGTCAGTGGAGTACTTCTGGTTCTGCCTCTTGACAGGGGCACGGCCGGGGAAAGATCGTGATACCTGCTGCAGGTTGTTCTCGTTGTACTTGCAGCTACGTGATATTAGTGGTGGTTCCACAGGCTAGCAGAATGACTTACACATCGCCTTGGGCGCAATGCTGGCCGGTCAAGCACTGCGTGTCATCGTGCTGAGCGAATACGCAGGTTGGGTTCACCCAATGGAAATTGATATTGGCGGCCGCGAGGCTGGCGAAAGCGCCTACGGTCAGGAGAGTGGCCCTCATGGTGTAACCTTTGGATGCGTAAGCAGGAGAAGGATAGTGCATCCAAGAGGATTCCAAGGGGGTTTATGTGTAGGACGAAAGGGGTGGCAGGAATATAAAGATGATGCCGACAAGAGGTTGGTGATGCATGTGCTGGTGGCAGGACAACAAGACGACCACCGAGGCAGGGCGGAGGTGCAGCCGCAGCTGAACAATTGCACCGCATATGCTTCGCGTGCACATTTGGGCGGTTGCTATCCCAACCATGTGCATGCGGCAGGTGCTACTTTGGGATGTGGTCGCAGTGTGCGAGAGGTGGAGGAAGCTGCTTACCTGGTTCAAGGCAAATCCAACGAGAGTCAAATGGATCCGATCTTCACGTCACGAAGAAGTGTTGTCTCAAAGACGAAGATGGGCGGCCAAGGACAGGTCAATATATTAGGTGTTCGGCAGGAACGAGCGTGATACACAATTACCCTGCGCGAGGGATGGTATACAGCGCGGCGAGGAGCTCTCCTCCGGAATTAACGAGAGACGGGATTAAACGAATGTGGTTGCTGAGGCAAGGAACCAACAGCTGGAGGAGGTGAGGGGGAAAACAAGAGGCGAGGGACGCTCTCATGTATACAAAGCAACTGGAGCCATTTGGTGCGCTCCCCTAGACCGGCGTTCACGGGAGGCCAGTAGTGCCGCTGCGGTGGGCCAATGATGGCGGCAAAGCAGCGCCTGGCGCGAGGTTGCGACTCGCGGGCGCGCCACGATCTCTACAGGGAATCCGTCTATTTCAGGAGCTTGTGCCGGCAGCGGGTCCACCAGGGACGCATGGCCGTATCTCTGTGCCATGGCGGGCACGAGCACTCCGGCGCCGGCACGCTGGCCAAGCAGCACGGCGGGCGAGGGCGGACATGTTGAGGGCGGATACCACGGCCGCGCGCTCCAAGACGCGGTGACAGTGCGCCGACGGTTGTCAGTCGCTGGAATTTCACGATGGTAAAGCTTGAGCAGGCAGTCAAGCATCGCCGAGAGAGACGCGAAATCGATCTTCGCACCGAGCCAATCAGCCCCTGATGCCCCCTGACCCCGCTTCAATTCTGCATTCACTGCGCGCGAGGAACGGGACTAGCGCCGCCGCGCTCCCGACGGCCGCACCCAAAAGGTAGCCACTGTACACAAACACGCATAGAGACGCCCTACTTCCGCACAGCGCACCCATTTCGCGTGCTTCTGCGAGCCGCTGATCGCCAACAGGGCACCGCGCTTGTGGAGCTGCCGAGCCTGCCCAAAACGAAGCCCACAGCTAGCCGCACGCCTGCCCCATCAGGACTCGTGCGTCTCTGCGTTGCCGCACTATCCGCTTGTGGAGGCAAACTTCATGGATGAGATAGTTCGATGCAGCCGAATCAGGCTCAGCAGTTTATCGATTCTGGTTTCATGGCCTCGCTGTCTCGTCGGCACCTCAGGCCATCCCCATCAATTTCCCTGACCAGTAGAACCCACCTTGGTGTGTGCAAGCGATCCACTAGACTGTACTCCACTCCAACGGCGTGTCTTCTAGTTTATGCGCTGGCAGGTCGCTCGTCTGGGTCGCCTCGAACGACAGACGCTCTCTGCGTTGAGGTTTACGCACCCAACGCATTGCATCGGCCTGCACTGCGCCGCCAGACCGAGATGCGGTTCCATCGTGGAAACAAAACCTGCCTTTGTGTCGACCTCCTCGCGCCGCCGCGAAAGTCAACTATCCCGCTTCATCTATGCTCTTCGCCACCAGCCCAGTGTTGCGAAGAGCGAGCACCTCCATGGGTGATGCCTTGGCACCCTCGCACCCGTCCGCACTCCGCTTTTGTCTGCGGTGGGGCCTTCGTACCTGTAATTGCGCTGCCTCTGGGCCTAGTTTTAACTTCGTTCCTGGTGCCTGGTACGTGGTCCTAGTTTTCGGTCCGGTTCTGGGACGGCTGAGATTTTCCTGACGAGAAGCAATGGCGGCGTGGTGTCGCCAACGGATCCAGCGGGGTGAGAAGGCTGTTCGGGTCACTGACTGCCCGAGCTGCGCAATAATGTGTCGTCGATTCGTCAAGAGGAGATGCTGCCGTCATATTGCCGTTAGTGATCGATAAAGTTATTGACGGCCTGGCAGACGCTGTTGCTAACCGCGCAGAAATCAGTGACTTGTGGATCTCGCCGCTGTGTTTTGTCACATTGGAATATGAGCCGCCTCCAAGTTCTCTCATCCGCCTCATCTCGGGCTCTGCGTTTCTTTGGGGAAGTCTTGGTACTTTCAAGGGCGTTGCCAAGTCGCCGTTGAAAATCAACAAACAAGTGACATCACCGCGCAGGCTTAAGCTTTCTGGCGGGTCGCTGCATTGGCAACAACGGCGCCACTACCAAGCTTGATGCCACAGAGGGAAAGAAAACAATAACGATAGTACACCGCGAATCTGCGAGATGCCCATTGCTGTACCACCATAGGACCCGTCACCCGCAACCCACAACGCGAGACACCACCTTTTGCTTTAGCTGTATTTCGCTCAGCTCCTCCGCCCTCCCACTGCATGTGACTAGCATTCATCTGTCGACAGCCAGCCTTGCAAGGCCAAATGCACCCGTTAACCGCGTCCATCACACCGCCATCCATTGGACCTGCAGTATCCAGGCCTCTTCCTCCACCCAACATCTCAAACGCATATCCACCCTGCACCTCTACAGAGAATATGCAGGTAAACTAACCTATCAATGACCTTGCCTTTCCCACACGCACGCCGCGCGCCGAAAGCGCTACATGCACCTAGATTGTAACACAGGAAGGAAACCCATCACCCATCCGCTCCCCCAAGCGAGAAAGCTGGTGTCGCACAACGTGCTTCCGCGCCTTCCTCCCCGCCTGCCGATGAGTGAGCAGTAGAATAGAGCAGGGCAGGATGGAGCAGTGTTGGGTCTTCGCGACGAGCATCGGCGAAAGGCGACTTCCCACTTCAGGCTTGCCTAGAGCTGGGTGCCGAGCGAGACGTGCGAGGCGGGGAGAAGCGAAGGCACCGCGAGAAAAACGGGGGACAGCGCGCATGAGGGATGACATTTGACGGCGGAAGCAAGGGAGTGCGCAACGTCCGTTCTTTCGCGGGGCGATAGACGTGCTCCACGAGCGCCGGCAAGCGATGCGCGGCCACGCCCGAACACAGTCATTCCGCCTGCTCTTGAAGCGTAGAACCTCCTGCAGACGTTCTCTACGGGAGCGAGACTAGCAGCACAATCGTCCTGTTTGACCCAGGATGTTGCGCTCGATACCTGCCGCCTGCCGCCTGCCGCCTAGCCCTCCGCCCGCCGTCTCCAAGGGGTGGCCAACGTCCTTTGCGGGGTGAAGGGCGAGCGCGGCGTGGCAGGGAGGAATGAGGAGCGTGGTGAAGCCTTTTGCGTCTACTGAGGCTAGGGTGGTGCTGGGTGCGTGGAGCAGAGAAGGACTAGAGTGAGGGCGTGGATGAGGAAAGTATGGCCGAATCTGAGACAGCAGCACCGACTACATCCGGCCATTGAAGTGATGGAGCAGATGGAGGCACTTTGGAGTTGTGGTCATTGTCGTTGGAGGTCATATCAATGGAAGATGGTGATGTCAGGACAGAGAGAAGACGGTGTTTTATACTCATTTCTCATCTCCGTGCGCTGTTATCCCGCTGGACACAATGCGATGCTGTACAAAACCCAAACCCTAGTACAGAAACCGATTTTTTTTGTCTTCCTCCCACCCTACACCACACCGCACCTCACACCGCTCTCTCTGTCCTCACTCATCACACCCACAGCTAATCACCCGCACAAACCCCCTTCTCCTGCCCTTCCCCCCGGCTTTCCCACTCCCCGCATTCGCTCTGTCTGCCTCGACCTCCCCCAGCCCTGCTCCACTACCTTCACTCCCCCGCCGCCCACCACCCCCAATGCTCCCCCGCCATCGCCTCCCCCGCCAGTACTTGACCAGCCCCCTCTTCTCCTCATCCTCGCTATCGCTCTCCTCCCATGCACTCATCGTATTCTGTAGGCTGTAGCTCGCGCGACACACGCTCGGCGGACTCGTGCTAGGCAGGGACGCCAGCTCCGACGGCGCCGCGCCGCTGACGCTGCTGTGCCGCGCAGACGAAGAGTAGTACGCGCCCGCGGTGCTGGGCGGGGTCGTGATGTTTGCGAGGGAGCAGGGGCGCGCGGTCGCCCAGGGGGAGATGGAGGAGGTCCGGCTATGCGAGGTCGAGGGCGGCGTGATGGGGGAGGTGGGTCCTGCGGTGGGGAGGGGCTTGCGGGGGAGGTGGTGCCTGTCTGCGGCGTCCGGGAGGCTGGCTTTGCGGGGGCGCGAGAGGGCGGCGTCGAGGGAGGAGCGGGGGGTGGTTTGCAGGGCGGGTGGGGGGCGGAGGGAGGAGAGGCGGATGGGGGGATCAAAGGTGTGGGGTATTAAGGCGGATGCTGAGGCAGAGGAGCGGTGGGTGCGGCGCTTTGGGGAGGCGGCCGCGGGAGACGTGGTTCTGGGAGACGTGGGCTTGGCTGATCGCGGGAGGTCTGGTGCTGGGAAGGCGGGCGTTGTAGGGGTGAGTGGGGGCGTGGCTTGGCCTGCTGGCGAGGAGAGGACGATGGTCTTCTTGCATGCTTCGCAGATTCCAAGTGTGGACCTGATTGGGCCTTTGCATGTCTTGCAGATGGCCACTGTGGTGGCCTCGGCCGGGAGCTGTGGGTGCTGCCGCGTGGGGAAGCCAAAGTCGAACTGCGGACATCCTTTGATGGATGGTGTCCTTGGCGATGAGTGCGGATCATAGCTCCTGATGATATCGTATACGGTGCCGCTCGAAAGACGCGATCCTTGTGCCTGACGGCGGGCTAAAGAAGGTGTGGTATCCCGTCTCTTTGCATTTTCTACAGCGCGTCTTTCGTACTCATCCCATATTTGTGCCGTGTTTCCGGGTGCACATGGCGGGGGTCGAGGATCTTTGAAGGGCGAGATTGTACGAGCCAGTGGCGAAGAGTGTTGCGGTGTGAAGGTCGTTATGGTAGACATGCTTCCGGCGCGTTAGCAGCAACTAATTGAAAAGTGACGCTGGACGAGCCAAAAGTGTCGGACAGAGAATGGCCAAGGGCGATAAGCTTGATAAGACGGTAGGTGCCACGATATATACATGCACACGACCGGCGTCTTGGAGTCAAGGGGTGAGACATGTTGTTTATCAAGTACCGACTGGCCAGGTGCTACGGTGAGGAGGCTGGGGTGGGAATATCTGAGGTGCCAGGGCCAGCGTGACATAGGACCAGCTTGCCGGGACTGTGGTTTGTGTAGACCTGAGATCTCGCGACTCGATCGATATGTCGCAGCACTGAGCCGTCCAATTGGGCGCGACGCTGTGACACAAGCGAGTCGGAGCGAGTAGGCGAGCAGAAATCAGCAAGGGATGGCAGTCTTGTCAGATGTCGGAGGAGTTGAACCTGGTGGAGGCGCCTGTCGAGAAACGCTCTCAAACAGCAGACGCTTTCGTCAATCTGGTCATGCATGTCATGCTGCAGCGCCAGCGATGAGAAAAGTGGGAGAGTGGAAGCTTCCAAACGCCACACAGAGTCGGAAGAAGATTGCAATACATCCGGTGATGCAGCTAGAAGAAGGCCATGGTGACGCAAGGCGCTGTGCGTGGGCAAAGGGTGGTAGCGCTAAGCCGTGACACAGCGACATATGGAATGTAACTTCCTCGAGTCCCCGCCTCATGCCCATAAATAAACACACATCGAACTGGAAAGAGAGAGTGATGGGTGAGACAAGCCATCTCATTATGCACAGGACTGTTCGGACTGCTCGAAGATGGACGAGGAAGAGCGACGTCTCACGCAGAGACGAGGCGGAAGAGCAATTATCTTGCGTGCGCCGAGGGCTGGTACAGTATTGTTGTTGCGAACGTTGCATTGTCTGCGGATGCATTTCGTCTCAGCCACCGCGCTCACATCGGTCACGGCCGCCAGACATGCAGCCATTCTTCGAAGGGTGTATCGATAACACTATCATGGCCAGAGTCTAGAATAGAGCCGTGGAGAGCCGTGGATGGAGAGGAATAGCCAGAGGGAACAGCTTGGCATGGCGACTGGAAGCGCTGCCTCGCACAGATTAGAGAAAGTGACAATTTTTGGGCAAGCGCGATCGTGACCATGCCCCTGCCCACCGAACCTTGTACAGTTGGTCTGCTGAGGAATAGCCAAAAGGAAGGGAACACAAGGACCGCAGCTGCTTGACATGTCAACGTCAACTGGAAGCGCTTCACACAGGTCAGAAAACATTGCCGTTGTGGAGTAGGCGCAACGACTTGGACGATGATGCGCGTCAGTTTTGTTGGATGTTGTCGGTATGGAAGCATTCGAACTAGACAAGGGCAAGGAAGCTAGCGGCCCGCTCTCAACGGGAACACTAATCCCCGGCCTACCATCACCGAGGACTTGCGTTGGCAACTTTGCTTTTCACCGTGGATACCACATGTGTTTTGCCACGGGTCAATGTACGAGGCCCACAGAGAGGAGCTCGCTGGTAAGTGTTTTCCCGAGGACCTGGTGCCGAGCATTGCAATGCACTACACGCCGCCTAGCAAGCGCTCAAAATGCTGCTCTCGACAGCTGCAGTTAGGTCGTTTTATCCTGGTCTCTGATCCTACTCCTATAACCCTGCACCGCCAGCCGAGCCCGATATCAATCGCATCGTCACCACTTGGCAGGACCACCACAGCACCGCTCCTCCCAGCGCGCACCAAACGCCGTCGCATGACTTTCTCCCCCGGGTCTGCTCGCGCCCCCATCCAGGTCGTTGGGAGCGTGTAGTGACCGAGACATGTCTCATCCAGCGTCGCACATCCACGCGTGGACCAAATGGGACATGCTCCATGTCGGTTGCGCCCGATTCGGCATCTTGAGGCACCGATTCGGCACTCGGTAGAGCGTGGGAATGGAGCTGGGAGCGTGACCTTGGGATGCATGCACATATATGAACAGGAAGTCAGGCGGCAGGCACACGCTCACGGAGTTTCGCAGGATACCATACCTCGTCTGTGCTTATTTATTGCTTGTCTATATCCGCTTCTGCGTCTGCTCAATGTACTTTGTATGCATAGCTTCGATGGCCGGGATGATGAGAGATTCAATTTCAACGGCGGGCTCGCCTTTGGGCGCTTCGGACTGCGTCTCCAGCAGCGACTGCGACGTTTCCGACTGGTCCTGCTTCGCTGCGGGGTCGGCGGAGCCCACGAGCGAGGGCACGCCCGAGAAGCTCTTGGTGCGTCTGTGTTCGGGCACGCGGATCCACTTCTCGCCCTCGAGCCGCGACACGAAGACGACCTCCCACTTGCGGGTGCTCAGCAGATTACCAATGACGAGGTGGTGCGAGTACTTGTCCAGGGCGTAGCGGGCCTTCTTGACAAGTATCGAAGGGTCCGTCTCGAGCTTGAAGCTCACTATGATGCCGTCGGGCGCCCAGCCGTCGACGAGCTGCTTGAGGAACTTGGGCACAGGCTCCAGGTCGATGACCAGCTTGCGGCCCTCTGTGCGCGTCGCGGGCGGGAGCACGGTGGCGTCGGGGTCCGCGGCAGACTGGGCGAATTCCTCGTTGGACTGGATCTTGTGCTCGACCATGCGGTCGCGGGGCACGAAGAAGTCGGAGACGGCAGCGGCGAGGTAGAACATGGCGCGCGGGCCCAGGGGGCGCATGAGCCGGGCGACCTCGCGCAGGTCCCACAGGTACTCTGTGATGGTGACGAAGGACAGGATCAGCAGGCGACCATCGCGCTTCACCTGGGTGTACTGGCGCAGCACGTCGAGCATGTCGGCCTGGTGCTGCTCGTCGACGGTGACGCGGCCATTGTCCTCGCGCATGAAGTCGAGGAAGGAGCGCGTGTTGTGCGAGTAGTGGCGTGAGTAGGGCAGCAGCGAGAACTGGCGGTGCAGGAAAATGACGGCGTAGCCCTGGCTCAGGAAGTACTCTGCGCTCGTGGCGCCGCGCGTGCCGGCGGAGAAGTTGTCGATGTAGCGCACTGTCTGCGTCTCGAGGGGCACCGTGGTGCCGCCCGACGTGACGAGCACCAGGCGGCGGCGGGCGGCGCCGTGGCGGTCGACGAACTCGCGGGCGAGGGTGACGTTGGCCTGCAGGTCCTTGGGCGGCGGCTCGTTGGCGAAGTAGTCGTGCTCGGCCTGCTGGTGGTCGGCCATGCTTGCTGCGGTGCGGCGGGCGTGCGGCGGGGGTGCGGGTGCATGTGTATAGCGAGGTCCGGTGGTGGCAGCTGTGCCTATGGGGCCTGGCGGGGCACGGCGGGCAGCTCGAGCGCTAGCTGCCTTTGCGCGGCAGCGGGGCACGCTGCGAGGGCGCTGCCTCCGCGGACGCTGCCCGCCTGTGTATAACAGCAGGTCGTGCCCGCGCCGCCTCGACGGCGGGCACTCGGTCCCCTCCCCGGCCCAGCACAGCAAGCTGCTGCCCATCCCCGCGCGCACGGCATGGCCCTGCCCTGCGGCAGCCCCCTCGTCATGGCTCCAGCGCGAGCGGCCAGCCCAGCGCTAGACATGGCGTTCTCAATCCGCATGCTCCGTCGCCAGCTCGGCCACCCCACCCACCAATCATCGCTCGCCGCCGCCTCGGGGGCGAACTCCAGCCAATCGCCGCCGCACCAGCATCGCCCAGCAACAGCATGAAATCTGAGATCAAATGCTCCAGGGCCTGCCGCCGCAGTGCTCTTGTGCTGCTGCTGGTGAGCCATGGTGCCCCCACCTGGTTCCTTCACTCTCCCTCGCATCCCTGCCTGAACTTCTGAAAATGGCTTTTCAGCAGCCTCACGTGCCCCTCGCCCGGCCTGGCAAACTACCCATACCACGCCTCGACAGACCACGAGAGCCCCCCAAGAAGCCCGCCGCGCCCCGCCAAGCCCGCGTCTCCAGAGCATGCTTGAGCTGTCGCGCCCGCAAGATCAAGTGCAACGGCGCCCAGCCAAAGTGCCAGAACTGCGCCGACAACCAAGGCGACTGTGTTTATGCCGCCAGCCGCAAAGACCGCCTCAAGACGTCCGTCAACTCGCTGTCCTGCTCCCCTCTGATTCACTGATGTTTGAAGCGCCACCGAGCACAACCAGGACCTGCTCCACTTGCTCCAGGAACTGCGCCCGGGCGCTTCGCCCCGCGAGAAGCAGAAGATCGACGACATCCTGGCCGCTGTACGTAGCGAGCTGCCACTGGACGGGAGAGAAGCAACAATGCTAACACGACCAAAGGCCGCCGAAGATGTGGCTGAAGCCGCCCTGACCCTGCAGAAAAGCCCGGACAAAACCCTAGGCGACTCCCCCAATGTCGGTCTTGAAGACCAAGCCCAGACCGACGACCTGGACGAGGCCAATGTCACGGCCGAGGTTGGCTCCAATGAGGATATTGACAACATGGGCGAAGATCTCCTGAGCAGCAAGCATTCTCGAGCCATTGGCTACATAGGCAAGAACTCAGAGGTCCAGTGGCTGCGGAGACTTCATCGCGAGGCAGACGGCACAAGTTCTGGCCATCATGACCATGGACCCTACGGGCCTCCGGGCAGTTCGGCCCAGGCCCACGAACAACGCATAGCCGCCATGCACCAACGTCAAAACAAGAACCCACTTCCACTAATGGACACGAGAAGCTGCAGTTTCTACCTCGATGAAGAGCCCCTGGATATGGACATGGAAGTTGACCCTCTCGAGTTGCCGCCCTACGAGACGGCAGAACACCTCCTCAAGTGCTACATGCAAACCGTCCAGAACTCTTTCCCCATTCTCTCCCAAAAGACTTTCACAAAGCAGTTTGTCCATTACTATTCCTTGGTTGCTCAAGGGGCGCCCTACAAACTGCCCCAAAAGTGGCAAGCTATGCTCAATCTAGTCTTCGCCATAGGCGCTGTCTATTCCCACCTTATGGAAAGTGACCACGCTGCCGACGGTAGGCCTTTTCTCTCTGCAACCCGCGCTCAATACTCACCCTTCGCAGAGAGAGATCACCTGCTTTACCATAAAAGAGCGTGGGCTTTGAGTCTGAATGATCCTTGGCAAGTAATCCTTCTTCGAATGGCTCCATCAAGCGATATGAACCTTGTTACTGCCATCTCTTGTAAACAAGCAAAGTTTGAAATCCACGAACAACTGCTGACGACAACATCAGGTGGCTCACCCATCCCGACCTTGCTCAGATGCAAATCGTATGTGGAACCAACCTTACCGAACAACATTGGTTAACACTTCCAGACTGGCTTGTTGTCCTTTTACTACATGGCCATCGGTCACGTCAACAGGTCAGTACCTTTTCTGTCTTGGTCCTGTTCTTCGACCCTTTCTTCCGCGCACTGAGCAACGAGCTGCATTCAGGAGTCGGCTTCTCCTTCTTCTTGCTGGTCTATCAACCTTTCATTTGCGCATTTGCCATTGACTCAATATCTTCGCCGCCTCAGGTTTGCACTTGAAAGCACACTCCACTGACAAAAACGATACAGATCCTGGGTTGTCATAGGAATGTCTATTCGTTTTGGCTTCTCTCTGGGACTCCACATACGCAACGAGGATCGCACTGCTACCGCAGTAAAGAAGGAGCTGCTGTCGCGAATATGGTGGGCAGTCTATTCACTTGACCGTACCCTGTCTGCCGTGACTGGTCGGCCTTCGGTGGGAGCTGATGTCCATTCGTCCACCACTCTACCTCTTCCGATATCAGCCAACGACATAGACGAGGCCATCATTCAAGCCAAATTTGGAACAAGACCGAAATGGGGTAGTGCGACTGCCGGATCGCCTTCGGATGCGGGCTCATCTCGTGCACCAAGCGCCACGCCGCTGGGAGGTAACCCCAGTGGCACCGATGCACGAGACACGTTAAATGATGAAGCCAACGCGGGGACCTTCTTGATTGCCGTCGTAAAGCTGGGAATGGTGTCAAACAATGTCCTGAACCAGCTCTACTCGCCAAATCTGGTCACAAAGTCGTGGAAAGACATTCAAGGCTACATTTCACAGCTTGCAGACGATCTGGATGCGTGGCTGTACTCGCTTCCTGCGGGCCTCGATCCCTTCAAAGACCACGGCCGAGGCCAGACCATGCAGCAGGAACGTAATATCCTCAAAACCTACTATTACAGTACCAAGATCCTTATATGCAGACCCTGCCTATGCCGCTTGGACCGTCGTATCCGATCACAGACGCAATCTTCAGTCAATTTCAACCACCAAACTGCAGCGCAGTGTGTGGCCGCGGCCAAGTCTATCGCCGCATGTTTGCCAGACGATATGGCTGTGTGGGGCAAAGAAATCTACAAAATCTTCCCATGGTGGTCCGCAGTGCACTACCTAATGCAGTCTATCGCTATCCTCCTGCTAGAAGCTTGCTACGAAGCAGAGAGCTCAGCTGTCCTGCCCGCCGTGAAGAAGCTGGTACGTTGGCTACGCGAACTAAGCTCCACCAACAGGACCGCAGAGCGCGCGTATTCGATTACCGTCGACTTGCTCAAAAAGTTGGCTTCGCGGACTTTCCAAGATCCCCGGACCACCCAAGTAAGTTATGTACGGACAAAACCCACATCGAGCCACATGCACAACGGCCTGCTGATCCGCCCCAGGAAATCAAACAACTGCTCTCGGAGCATCCGAGCCCTACCGTGTCCGATGTCGGTTACTCGGGCTTCGCCACGCAATGGCTCACTGGCGAGGAATTTCTCGAGCAGCACCCCTCGCCGCAGGAAATGCAGCCCAGCGGGGAGTCCTACATGTCCAATGTGTTCGCCGAGTCGATGCCGACGGTCAATGTGTTTCCGGGCGCCACGGACCTGCCCGTGTCGGGCTTCTTCTCCGAAGCGCTGCACTCGCACTCGCCGCTGGCGAATGTGTTTCTGACCGGATTTGACCAGCATAATCCGCTGCCGTTTAACGTAGGCGATGTGTACATGCCGGATGCGCCGGGGCAGGCGCCGCACGGCCAGCGCTCAACCTGGGACGAGTACCAGGAGAGATGACCGGGGGCATCGGGGCAACGAGTGTGGGCGTGTATGCGTGCGACGATACCTTTTGCTTCACCGATAAATAGACGCGTGGTAGCAGCGACAGGTGGGCTTTCCGGGGCCGATGGCGCCAGCCAGCCGCAATAGAACGACCTGCGAGTCAATTGAACTGACAACCCTACGTCAGCGACGCACTTTCAATATATTCGCACTGGCCACCCTTTCGGTTGAAGCACTAGGTCAGATCAAGCACATGCCACAGCCGCCTTCCGCAATCGCTGCCACAGACTCTCGATAATTCCACGGACCTGTGCGCCGCAGCGAAACAAGACCGTTTCGTCAGGTGCTTCTTCGCCCCTCCGCCATCTGAAGCTACCCTGCGCGCTGCGATAATACTTCAAGGCACCACCTCTCACACCACCCGCTCCACCGTTAACACCCAGGCACTTGTGTACGGACACCCCAACAGGCAACACGAAAAAACCCTTGATTTTATTTGTGCGGTATTCAGTACCCACCGCGTAGCGCCTCGACAACCGGACTTAGGGTAAGATATCACGTGAACGAACCATTCACTCGCCCCGCACTCGACCAACACGTCCAGCAGCCAACATCAAAATGGCCGGGAAAAGGTCCAATGGCGGTCTGCAGTCCACGTAAAAGGCAAATTTCATGCTCGCGAAGTCCAAACAGGCCGGAAAATCAACGGAAGCCGCTCCCGTCAGTGAGAACGAGAACACCGAGATCCTCAGCCGCACACCTTCGCCCGTCTCTGTCGGCGACCTACCCCAGGCCCCCAAGTTCTCGGTCTCGCAGCCCAAGTGGCGCAAGGTCCTCGCCCCCATGCCTGCCGCCGGCGGCTTCCTCAAGATCGTCAAGGCCGAAGGCGCCGGCTATATTGACCGGGAGCCGTGCCGCAAGATCGGCGACCGGGGTGTTGACGTGCTCTACAAGAATCCCAGAAGCATCCTAAAGGGCTATGGAAAGGAGGCTATGAACTTGTGGTGGGCGCAGATCGATGAGTTTGCGGTCCTGTGGTGCGGCGGCGAAAAGCGCGATGATGATATGGAGTGGGTGAATCAGTTCTATCCGAAGGAGCATTGGAAAACGCGGAAGGCGTTGGCTGATAGGGAGGCGATGATGGAGGAGGTCCGGGATGAGGATGAGGATGAGGAGATCAAAGAGGAGAAGTTAGAGGGGCCGCATGGTGGTAAGAAGAAGCCGAGCTTGTAGAGGGCTTTTATATCTCTGAGAAGCTCAGGGCGAGTTCAGGCACAGCTTCCGAGTTAGGCATATATATCGATCAGGCACAGTTATTGGAGACAAACGCGCGCCTAGATCTCTGGACGGATCCTCGTCTTCTTTTTCTATAGGTTTCAGGTTTTTGGCTCTCCAATCTGAGCATCGATTGGTTACAGTTGAAATCTGTAGGGCCCAATTGAACAGAAGATTGTTCTACGTGGCGATCAAGACAGTAGAGCACGCTGCTCCCAATTTTCCCATGGCGCCTGTTACACTTTCATCTTCGCCAGCTTCCCCTTGCAATTTAGACCTACCAAATAGGCTGTAGCACACGACCTGGGAACATGTACATTAAGGTCCTCGCTCTATCCCCAGCAGCTGCAACCTAAATGGTGTGGCTCCGTATTCATCAGCTCGGGTGGTACGTCGTTTGGGTAGATATCACTCACAGTCAAAAGATGCAACAGCAATTCATAACACGAGCTGTATGTGCTACGGCGTGCAACTAGTTACATAATACCAAACAAGACAGAGTGTTCGCGCCTCGATATCGTCTCGCGGGATAGGCAGACGGAGTCAATCACAGACATAGCATGAGACAACCACATACCTCCCAAACTCGTATGAGTCTCCGGGTATGGTTATTCCGATCTATATCGCACCTGGAAGCGCATGCCACCCGAGCGATGCCAGTGCAAGGTGCTAGCAAGATTATCTCCCTGGATTTATCCCTTGAAGCCTGATGGTATGCAACAAGCCCACTCATACATGATCCTTGCGCTTTGGTTTCGCGACGACGGACTTCTTGTTGTACTTGTCCAGCCACTCGTCCTCGCTGGACTCGGCCTCTTCATCGATGCGTGGTCGATCCTGCACGAGGTCGAGGGACCGCCAATTCGCCATGTTGTTCTTCGAGTGCTTCTCGTTGGGAGTGACGACCGCGACAGCCTTCTGGCCCGGCACACGCGTGATGAGGTCCTCGGTCCCGGGCACACCCTCCGCCAAGGGGGTGTGAGGCTTGGGTGTTGGCGACATCGACTTTTTCGCCTGGTATGTCGGCACAATCGTCCATGCGGAGACGCCGTCACGCTTCTCCGGCACATGCAGCTCGTCGCCGACTGGAGAGAAGTCGTCCAAGGGTGAGAGTACAGACTCTGTATCGTCGTCGGATCCGGCGCTGAGGTTCGGCTTCTGCTCCTCCTCGATCACGCTGGGAGAAGGGACGATAGCATGGCCATGGCGTCGCTGACGTTGCGCTCGGGGTCCACACCCATCTGGAAGACGTTAGCTAGGCTCTGTAGTAAGCTTGATATCGTAGGCTTACGCTGTTCATCTGGAATGATAGACCCGTGTGGTGGACTTGCGGAGCAGGCGAGGTGAACGTTGGGACGAAGCTATTTATACTGTTTGAGGACGACTTAAGCTTAGTGACGCCTGTAGACTGTTTGGTGGCAGCGGGCTTAGGGCTGCCTGACTGGCGTGGTGCCATGTTAGGTTCTAACAGTGTGAGCGGACGTGTAACCCGTAGCATTGACCGAGACTAATAGTTACCGGTATACAAGTAATTGCAACTTATCGAATACGAGGCCTAAGTGACTCTAGCTTGTGCATATGGACTAACGTCCCTCCCTGCGTTACCGAAAAACCCCCGTAACCGAAAATAGCAGGGGTACTTTGGCTTTGAGCGATAACAACTCTGCGCAAACAGCCGTCTTTCTTATACTTTCTAATAGATTATGTATTCAAGTGTATTCCGAATACACTAGCACTGCTCCTATCAAAATATACAATCGCGTCGTCGTTTCCGCGCGCAACTTGTAGAGAACCTTGTCCTATAGCATAAGAGACAGCCCTTCCTACATTGCTGCTATCTGCCTCTCCTTACTCAATAACAGTCATGAATAATCATATCGGAGCATCGCAGCCTTGCTACGATGTGGGGAAATTGTTATTGGCCTTGTGCTTGCTGTGGCGCGCAATCTTCTGCAGGGCTGCCTCGCTGATCGGTACTTCTGGTGGAAGCGACAGCCAATCTTAGCTAATGCAGTGCAGCCCTGCATACCCTGCATAATCCGCGTGTCATGATGTACTTACAGTGCGGTACACATCAGGCCGGCAGCTGATCGATCAGTGGCTGTGCAGCGTCTGAATAAGCCAGTACTCAACCTAGGCACCTGCTAAGCGACAGCCTGCAGCCTCGTCGATGAGTTCCCACGTGCAGCCGCAAGCAGGCTGGGAGATGTGTGCCGCTGCTCTGCACCGCTTATTCTACACGACAGCACGCATGCACTACCATCGATCCCGGCCAGTTTTCGCTGCTCACGGAAATACTCGGCGGTCCGATGCGTCTTCTGAAGCGCTCGCCGAACGGCGGTCTCGAACTGGTACCGTTCAGCGACAACAAGAACCTCCCTCCGTATGCCATCCTGTCGCACACGTGGGCCGAGGGCCAGGAAGTC
This sequence comes from Paraphaeosphaeria sporulosa, assembly GCF_001642045.1. NCBI lineage: Eukaryota > Fungi > Ascomycota > Dothideomycetes > Pleosporales > Didymosphaeriaceae > Paraphaeosphaeria > Paraphaeosphaeria sporulosa. The sequence goes on along the minus strand of NW_017253361.1, from coordinate 3,636,755 downwards.
TCCTACCATGAGCTGGTCGCTGGCATGGGAAAGGACAAGGCCGGCCACGACAAACTCAACTTCTGCGTAGACAGAGCGCACCAGGATGGCCTGCAGTACTCGTGGGTGGACACCTGCTGCATCGACAAGAGCACCAGCGTCGAAGTCAGCACTGCGATCAACTCCATGTTCCGCTGGTACCAGCGGGCACGCAAGTGCTACGTATACCTGTCCGATGTCGAGGTTCCAAATGAAGTCACCGACGCCCAAGTGTATCCGATTTCGTGGGAGGCTGCATTTCGACAGAGCCGATGGTTCATGCGAGGCTGGACGCTGCAAGAGCTGCTTGCGCCACCCACAGTCGAGTTCTTCTCCAAGGAGGGCAAGCAGCTAGGCAGCAGGATGTCGCTGGAGCAAGAGATCCACAAGATCACCAAGATTCCTGTTAAAGTGCTCAGAGGACAGGGTCTGAGCGAGTTCAGCGTCGAGGAGCGGATAAGCTGGGCAGCTAGGCGTATAACAACGTTGGAGGAGGATAGGGTGTATTGTCTACTGGGGATATGTGGAGTGTTCCTGCCGCTTATCTACGGCGAAGGAGAAGCATACGCAAGGCTGCGCCTGGAGGAAGAAATACAGAGGCGGCAGAAAGGGCACGGAACGGAACATGTACGTGACTTGACAGGTACGTTCGCGAGGCAGCAGTCCTCAGTACCAAATAACAAAGTGCAGCTCCTTCCCCGTTACCCTTTCCGAGGAACGCGTTGTTTGTCGGGCGAGAAGACCAGCTTCGCTCTCTCGAACGCTTCATCGATTCTAGCACACCCTACCGCATGTCAGTCCAAGGGCTGGGCGGCTGTGGGAAATCGGCGCTGGCCCTTGAGCTTGCCTACCGCACACTGATTCAAGACGCTGGACGTCCCGTTTTCTGGGTGCCTGCCATCAGTCGCCAGAGCTTCGAACTTGCCTTTCGCGACATAGGAATCCGCCTCCGCGTGCCCGGCATCACCGAGGACAACGTGGACATCAAGCAGCTCGTCAAGGATGCGCTGAGTTTAGACGGCGCGGGTCACTGGGTGATGATTGTGGACAATGCGGACGATCTTGGAGTGCTCGCAAACGGCACTAGCGTCCATGCCGGGTCGGCTCGTCTGCAGGACCATCTCCCGCATAACGACAAAGGCAAGATCTTGTTCACGACACGGAGTAGGAAAGCTGCCGAAGAGCTGACTCCGAGCCATGTTCTGCAGCTAGACGATATAAGCAAAACAGAAGCGCGGCAGCTGCTTGCGCGGCGGATATCGAAACCAAGGTTGCTTGACGAGGAGAAAGCTGCAGACCAACTACTGGAGTCACTTCAGTATCTACCGCTTGCCGTTGTGCAGGCGGCTGCTTTCATCAACAGCAACGACGTCCCAGTATCCGAGTATCTCTCGCTGTTCTGGGCAACAGGCACCAGGACCGAGCTCTTCGGCGAGCATTTCGAGGACCCTAGCCGGTACAAAGAGATGGAAAGCACAGTCGCTAGGACATGGCACATCTCGTTCGACCAGATCCAGAGGCAAGACCGGCTTGCTGCGGAGTGTCTTTCGTTCATGGCATGCATCGACCGCATCAACGTTTCCCGGTCCCTGTTGCCTCGCGGCGGCTCGGTGCTGCAGCAGACCAAAGCGATCGGGACGCTGAAAGGATATGCGTTCGTCACGGAGCGGCAGCAGGCTTCACAGGAGCCGGGCAGCGAGAAGTGCTTCGACATGCACCGACTGGTCCACATGGCATCGGTATGGTGGTTGGACAGACATGGCGAAGGGCCGGCTTGGACAGCGAGAGCAGCGGCGCGACTTGAGGAGCTGCTTCCGCGAGGTGGACACGTGAGGAAAGAGGTATGGACGGGGTACCTCGCGCATGCGATTCATGTGACTAGACCGGACAGCGTGTTGGAGGAGACAGCCAAAGCCTCGCTTCTAGATCGGATAGGGCGATGCCAATCTAGCCTCGGGCAATACTCTGCTGCAGAGACAGTGCACCGACAGGCACTGTCGTTGAGAAAAAGGAAGTTGGGGGATAAGCATACTGACACACTCACGAGCATGAACTACCTGGCAGAAGCGCTTGAAAGCCAAGGCAAGTACGAGGAGGGGGAGTCGATGAACCGGGAGACGCTGGCGTTGCGAGAGAAGGTGCTTGGGTGGGAGCATCCCGACATGCTGACGAGCATGAGCAACTTGGCGGGAATGCTAGAGCGCCAAGGCAAGTACGAGGAGGGGGAATCGATGAACCAGGAGACGCTGGCGCGGAAGAAGAAGGTGCTTGGGCCGGAGCATCCCGACACGCTGACGAGCATGGGCAACTTGGCGCTCGTGCTAGACAGCCAAGGCAAGTACGAAGAGGCGGAATCGATGAACCGGGAGACGCTGGCGTTGCGAGAGAATGTGCTTGGGTGGGAGCATCCCTCTACGCTGGCGAGCATGA
>NW_017253361.1:2895642-2911208 GCF_001642045.1 Paraphaeosphaeria sporulosa | reverse complement strand
GATGGCAGAGCTATAGACGGTAGGTCTATAGATGGTAGACCCACAGACGGTAGGCCTATGGATGGCAGACTTATCGGTGGAATCCCCACGGATGGCAGAGTTATGGACGGTAGACCCACAGTCGGTAGATCCACGGACGGCGGAGCCACGGAGGGCTGGCTTATAGACGGTAGACCCACAGACGGCAGGGCTATGGATGGCAGAGCTATGGACGGTAGACCCACAGACGGCAGGCCTATCGATGGCAGACTTATCGGTGGAATCCCCACGGATGGCAGAGCTATAGACGGTAGATCTATAGATGGTAGACCCACAGACGGCAGGCCTATCAATGGCAGACTTATAGGTGGAATCCCCACGGACGGCAGACCCACGGATGGTAGATCCACGGACGGAAGCTGCAGTGAAGGAAGGCCTACAGACGGAAGTTGCAGTGTAGGAAGGCCTACGGACGGAAACTGAACGTTTACTATCGGTGTAGTAGGCAGTACCACTCCCGGGGTGCTCAAAGTTGGTAGTTGAACATTGATCAAAGGTATACTAGGTAAAGCCAGGCTTGGGATTGCCAAGGATGGGAGCTGTATAGAAGGAAGCTGCACATTGATGGTTGGCTGGACATTGATGTTAGAATCAGAGTTGATGGACGGCCGGACATTGACTGATGGCTCGAGGTTGATCGACGGAGCGGTGGGGTTAATAGACGGCAGCTGCAACGAGACGTCAACGTTTACCAACGGTGTAGTCGGCAAAGCAAGGCTTGGGAGTCCCAGGGGCGGAACCTGCAGCGACGGTAGCCCTGCATTAATTGTTGGTAACCCCACAGATGGCAGTACGAGTGACGGAGCTCCGATATCGATCAATGGGATGGATAAAAGACCTAGGCTAGGTAGCCCAAGAGACGGTAGCTGCAATGAAAGATCAACGTTGATCAATGGTGTAGTGGGCAGAGGCAAGTTGGGCAATTGTAGACTGGGAAGTCCCAAATTGTTCCTGGTCGTTACTGGTAGGTTGTTTGATGCGGCTGTCGGTACGGGGACGTTAACCAGGTCCGAGAGTAGTCCCCCAACGATGTTCGGCACGGTTTGCCCAGGAGCACTCGACTGTAGCGAAGACAACGCCAAAGACTGTGGCAACGAGATAGCAGGAGGCACGGCTGATGGAGCGGACAGTGAAAGAGGAAGTGGTGATGAAAGAGCTCCGAGTCCAATCGCAGATAAAACACCCCCTAACAAATCTCCACCAGCGCTACTGACAGGTGGTCTCGCTACTGACGTTGGCAAAGTTTGTGGCGCAAGAACTGGTGTCGACAGAAGTGGAGGCACAACAGGGCTCGCACCGAGTCCCAAGACGCTAAGGACACCTGGGATGAGTCCTTGGCTCGTGGGTATCGGTGCTGGAACGTTCAAGCTCGACGGGATCGTTGTGAAGGGTTTGATACCCAGCAGGGATATCATCTGATCACGTGGAAAGTAGATGCCCAGGTCATATGAAAGATACGAAAGCATCTGTTCCAACTGATTCTCTTGTGGCCCAGAGAGACTTGTGGGCGAGGGCGTAATGAGAGGTGCGTTGACAGTCGCAGAAGCGAGGCCTGGTACCCCAAGTAAGCTTCCCAGAACATTGCCTATCGCCGGTAAGAGTGCTTGACCGTTAACAGACACAGGTGTTGACGCGGCAGGTAGCGGACTCTGCTGTGCCAGGAGGCTGCCTGCAAGATTATCCAGCGCAGATTCAAAAGCAGCTGGCAGCGGTGAAACACTAGCAGGAAAAGATACCGCCGGGAGACTAGAAGGCAGACCAAGTGAAGGCAAATTCGGAATCGAGACGGGTTGAGCCACCAGACTTTGGAGCGCAGATCCCAAGCCAGGTAGCAATGGCGACACAACGTTTGCACCCGGTACTGATGACGCAGCATTTGGAAGAGCTGATGGTGCGTTCGGAGATACGACAGGGACCACTGCTGAGAGTTGCGGAACGTTGAGGGAGGATGAAACAACGAACAAGCTTCCCACCGCGGACAAGATGTTTCCAAGGGGATTCTGGCCCGCTGTAGGGACGGATGAAGGTGCTGGGAGGATGGCAGATGGATTCGAAACCGAAGCATCTGGACGAATCGCTGACAGGCCTAACGAAGGAACATTGGGGACAGCTAATAAACTGCCCAAACCCCCTACAACGCCCGAGACGATATTTCCAAGCGGGTCCGTCCCCGCAGTAGCTCCAGGAACAGCCGGACCTGCAGCTGACGGCGTGATCACTGGTACGATGGGTGTTGTTGACGGCACACCGATCCCTGGCACTGATGGCACCGCAAGTATACTCCCGAGGCCCCCTGCTATGCCCGATAGAAGTCCACCCAGCGGGTTCTGCGGGCTGCTGAATCCCGGAAGAGGAGGTAAAATAACGGAAGATAGCGGAGGCACCACAGCCAATGACACTGAAGACAAAGCGGGTGAAATCAATGGAGACACTGCGACTGAGGGCAATGTGATTGACGGCAACGCGATTGACGGGATCGTAACCGAAGGTACCGATATGCCCGGAAGACTGACCGAGAGGCTCAACGATGGTGAGGGCACTGCAAGGACGCTGCCCAGGCCGCCTGCTAATCCTGACAAGAGGCCACCAAGCGGATTCTGCACGCCACCCGTTGCAGGAACGGATGATGCTCCAGCCGAAGGCGAGTTCAGGGCAGGTACTGAGAGACTCGGCAACGAAAGTGTGGGTATCGCCACGGTAGGGATCGAGACGCTCGGGTTTTGGACTCCCGCGATCGAAGAAATGGGTATCGAGATTGCAGGTAAAGCGACGCTGAGGACTGGAATGACGGGGAGCGAGAGGGCTGGTATCGAGATCCCAGGGAGTGAGACGCCGGGAACAGAAAGACTAGGGGTTGGAAGCGAAGGAGAAAGAACCGGCAGTCCAGGGGCCGAAAAAGCAGACGCTGGAACTGAGATCCCTGGGATGGAAGGAGCAGGTGCCGAGATTGCAGGCAGAGAGGGGACAGGTAGCGAAGGAGCAGGTATTGAGATTGCAGGAATTGAAAGAGATACTCCGGGGACTGATAGAGTAGGTACCGCAATAGACACTGCGGGAATAGAAAGGGCCGGCAATGATATGCTAGGTAGCGCGACACTCGGAGCTGAGATAACGGGGAGTGAGGGAGCTGGGATTGATAGCCCAGGTAGCGAGAGGTCTGGCAGCGAAGGCGCAGGTATCGATACTCCCGGTACCGATATAGACACTGCGGGGGTTGAGAGAGCAGGTACTGCGACTGATACCGCGGGGGCAGAAAGAGCAGGCAGCGAAACACTTGGTAGCACCAGGCTAGGTATCGAGATAACAGGCAGTGATATGACTGGAACGCCCACTGAAATGCCCGAGGATAGTGAGGGTGCCGGAATGATACCGCCTCCACCTGCAGCGAAGCTCGATACAGTCACACCACCCCCTGTTAGGAACGATGCGACGCCGCCAAGAGGATTTTGAATGCTGCTCGCCGCTGCAAGCGAGGGAACCAAGGGACCATTCACCGAAGGTGTCGACACGGCTAATATGCCGCTCAAAGCTCCGGCTACACCAGAAAGTAGGCCGCCCACGGGAGTGAGAGGATTTTGAATGCTGATGGCCGGAACGGAAAGTGCGGGAATGCTTGCTGAAGGTGTTGGGACGGCTAATATAGTGCTCAAAGCTCCGGCTACACCAGAAAGTAGGCTGCCCACGGGAGTGAGAGGATTTTGAATACTGATAGCGGGAATGGAGAGCGCGGCAATGCTCGCTGAAGGTGTTGGCAAGGCCAATACGCTACTCAAGCCTCCAGCGACACCAGAAAGGAGGCCACCGGCAGCGTTGAGAGGGTTTTGAACGCTGCTTACGCTTGGTGCCGAGGGTGGACTCGCTGAGAGTGTCGAGGGCGCGGGCAAGCCAGACAAGCCGCCAAGGACATTGGATATGACGCCTCCAACAAGTGTAAGAGGACTCTGCGCGGCGACAGAACTAGGAAGATTTTGGACGCTTTGGCTTGCTCCAACGATTCCGGATACAACGCCAACAATGGGAGTGAGAGGATTCAGTACACTGCCCACGCTAGGCGTTGGTACGGCCAGTATACTGTTCAGCCCAAGACCGAGACCGCCGAGTAATCCCCCAAGCCCATTCTGGACACTGCTAGCCTGCAATATCGGCGATGGGAGCAGTGGAGTAGCTGAAGAGGGGAGTAATGCAGGGGCCGACGAGGGCAGGATCAATGGTATGGAGGATACTGCAAGCGTCGAAAGTCTGATTGACGAGATCTGCGAGTTGAGTGAGTTCAGGACATTTGATACCGCAACAGAAACGCTAGGGAGCGCAGCTACCCCCGACACGCTAGGAAGAGCCACACTTGGGTTTGGGGACGATGGAATATTCGAAACGGCCGACAGGAGACTTCCACCGTTTATGACTGGAGCCGCAGACAGAGGACTACTAGCAGCTGCCCCTGTTGATTGCCTTATTCCAGGCGAAGAGCTCGGCAGCAAGCCCAGGATAGCCGATGGCCCGACAGAGAGACTGGCTTCAATGCTGAAGCTAACGTGAATGGGTGACACAGAGGAAACAGAAGCTGCTATAGCAGACGAAGCCCGAGAGGTAGGGTTGGAGATTGCGGATGCAGCTATCGCTGTGCGCAACGAGCTGGGTAGTAAAGTGCTAACCACACCGACGGGTACTAGGGCGATGAGGCCGTTGGTTATGCCCAGTGTGGCTCCGAGTGTCGTGCCCAAGCCGCCTACTAAATCTCCTACTATCCCCGTCACTCCCTTCAGTAGACAGGAGTTTGTAGTTTTGTCGTATGTAGCGCCAACGCAGTAAGGATTACCGACGCATGTATCAACACACACAGTCAGGCTGGGTGTGACACTGACACCGAGGGCTGTCTGGAGGATGTTCGTGTTGCATACGACTTGATAGATCCGACCCTGGTCGACAATAGTGGAACCGTTCGTATACGTTGCGCCATTGCCGTCAGTGCAAGTCAAGGCGGTAGGTTGACCGGTGAGACCACCAACAAGTCCTCCCAGGAGTCCTTGTGGTCGCGCAAGGGCACCATTAAAGAAGAATATCCAGATGAAGATGTGACTGAGGCAAGTATTCCAAGCTCGTTGCTTGGATCGCATATGATATTTGAACATGATGCGGAGGAGGGGCTACCGCACCCTGTAGCAATAAAAATAGCAAAAACGAGTGCTGCGAAACGAATGCGCCTGATTCAAATGACTGCAAAAGTGACGTGAGCGACTGGCGCTGGAAAGAGTGTATGCGAAATCGCAATAAAGACTGTGAAAGGAAGTTTCACATTTGGTGGACAACTAGACTGGATAATACGAATCCCGTTCCATTTTACTAAACACGCGTCGACGCGACGGAGAAGTGGACGTGATGGAATGTGTGAAGGAGGGCTGATGGCGAGAATGCAGCAGGAGTTGCCGATCAAGTCGAGACCTCAGCGTCTGCATATCAGACTAGGACTGCGAGTGACCAAAGAATGCAGAATAGCACCTGTGCACATTCAAATCTCTTCATCTTAATAGCTCGACATCGATATTCCTCTCCTCTAACTTACATGAATCAAAACGATAAACATCGCCCGCGATCGCGGCGGAGTTCTTCGCGATCGATGTCGTTACGTCCCTGCAAGGGGAGATGCGACACACAGCGGGAGCGTCCGCGGGAGTGGCCATGTGCAGGGTCCCTGCGCTTAGATCCCTACAACTTTTCACGCAACTTGGTACTGTCCATCCTCTTTCCCTCATCCATTTGCTCATTGACCGTGAGGTCGGGAAGTAATTTCGGCATAATTCGGCGCGGCTTTGACCCAACCACAAGATTGTACTTCTCGAAATCGACAGCGCCCTTCTTTCTCAGAAAGTCTTCGTCGAGCTCCAGACAGCCATTGACCTCTGCTGCAGGTGAGTTTAGCATGGCGAGGATAGCATCCGAATATATCGTCGGCTTGCGCAGCTCGTGTGCAGCGTCCTTCTCGGCCATCTTCGTCGCCGCACTCTGGATGGCTGCTGCAGGCCAAATACTTGTGATGGCCATGTCTTGCTTGCCTTCTCTTTCCCAGTCCATAGCTAGACCCTTGGTGAGCACACTCATGCCTACTTTGCCCATCGCATACGCTGTCTTTCCGCGAAAAAAACGCGAGTATATGGGCGGGCTCACGACAATGATGCGACCCTTCCACCCGTTCTTTTTGAAGTGTGGTAGGGAGGCTTGCACAGTGCCGTACAGCCCCTCCACGTTTACTCGCTGCATGAGCTGAAAACGCTTCATCGGCGTGTTCTCGACACTTGCCCACCAGATGGCACCCGAGTTGTATACCAGCACATCAAGACGCCCGTACTTCTTGGTTGTTTCATCAAGCAGTTTCTGGACGCTGGTATAGTCGCGGGTGTCTACGGCGATAGCTGTCGCTTCGCCCCCAGCTTCGCGAATTTCGCGCTCGACTGTGCTGATCGTGGATTGTGGCGAGTTGGGGTCAGGAGGGAAAGGCGTCACAGTCGAGACATCCGACGTGCTCTTCGCTGCAACGACGACTGCGAGTGGGTCAGCCAGTTCTCGAACGATTGTAGGCCACGTGGTACTCACCAACGTATCCGTTCCTTGCCAGATCAACAGCTACCTGCCTCCCTATGCCTCGAGAAGCACCCACTACGAGTGCCACCTTCTTTTCGGAATTCGCCATGATTAACGCGCGGCAATTGTTCCTACAAGTAGTTTATTGTTACCGTGCTCTGAGGAATGTCGCCGACGGAGCGATCGCAAATTCCGCTAAGTGCAATCGTTCCTTTCGAGTCGTTGTAGCATGCTGCCCTTTCTATGCTCTGCTCCTCGGCCCCCGCGGAGGCATGCGCATCACTGCGCGATGAGATGTTGCATGATTACTGATGGCGCGGAGGAGCGACTCTAGCTAGCTTTCACAACCGAGGCTGCCAAGCCTACCCCAACCATTGAACGTCAACCCCCGCACCATCGATTGAGTCCTATCACACCTGTATCGTGGAACAGAGGCATTGTCATCGGCACCTCCAGAAGCTCTAGCATACATTGTTCGGCGCTATACATCGCAGCCCTTCTGCTAGACGACCTCGGCAAATGCATGCGAGCGTCACATGACAAACGTTTGACCATACACGGCACAGTCCGTGAGTGATGCCATAGAATCCGAGTTCTACAAAATCGTGCCCCGGGTTTACTCATCCTCGTCTCTCTGTCCCCCGAAGAAGGCGTGACCATGTCTGGCGGCAAAATCACGGCGTATCTTGACTGCGGTAGCTTCTTCCCATCTCTACACGTGCCTTCCCGTCCTAATTGCATCAGTGTCACCCTTCTCATACTTCGCTCTCAAACATCTCGAGAGACACAGATCAGTCCTCGAATCTCACAATGTGGAAATAGAGTACGTGCTTCAATCCTTCCAAGGTCGCCGCTCAGCTCCCAGCCCACTTGCACCTGCAAACGCATGCGCGACGCCCTGCTGCGACTTCCCGCAGACGGACCATTTCCCCCACCCCCCTCTGTATCGAAACCTGACATGAGCAGCATAGTGCCCGTCTTCCTTGGCGGTATCATGGAAGGTAGTGGTACGTATCTCCTCCCGAGCGAGGCAAGACCTGGCTGTCCTAAGCAAGGTTGCTAGGCAACAAACCACCATGGACTCTCAAGGCCAAAGCCTTATACTCAGGTCCCGACGCTGCACGCGCTAAGCGCTATTTCGGGGTCCCCAAGATGCAGACGCCTTCGTTCTTTCCTATCCTCTCCCTCCTACCCCAGCGTGCCCTGGTGTACATCAAAGCTACGTACCCTGAGCTCTTCGTGCAGACATTCGTGGATTTGTTCAGTGCGATGTGGGAAGAGGGACAGGATGTTAGCAAGCCAGATCTCCTTTCGGTGGCATTGTCGAAGAGATTTGAAGAGGTGCAGATTCGGGAGATATTGGGCAAGGCAACCGCACCCGAGAACAAGCAAGTGTTGAACGCGAACACGAAGGAAGCTCTCGATCAAGGCGCATTCGGATGTCCGTGGTTCTGGGTTTGCAACTCGAAAGGGGAGGAGGAGCCGTTCTTTGGAAGTGACAGGTACGTCTGCCTCTTTTCTGTGGGGTCCTACATGTTTCGAGTATGGTTCCCGGTGGCGAGTCGGGTCGTATGCGAACTATGCAAAGGAATCTTTGAGGGGCCAAGCTGACCCTGGCAGGTTCCCCTTCATGTGGCAGCATCTGGACTTGCCGTGGAAAGATGTTGAGCTGCTGCCGCCTCCGCAAGCAAAGATCTGAGCCGGGTATGCCAATACGCACCCCACAAGCAGCGACAAGCGTGGAGGTTGACTTGGCGTGAGACGCAGCCAAGACACAGAATCGATACTGCTTCTGCATGTATCTTCTCATTGACACAACCAATGGACGAGTTTAGCTTAGCCCTCTCCTCAGACAGTCATTCGACTCGAACCCTTTCCCGAGTGTCCATTCTTGAGATGTTCGACCTTTAGCTTCCCCAATGCTCATTGCAACTTGACAATACGCAACCTTTCCTGTTTCATCTCGCCCTCGTTCACGTTCATGGCGGTTGGTGACACCATTGGCTAACCGCCACCAGCGCTTTGACCGTCCCACCGGCACGGGCTCTTGCATTCCCCAGACACCTGCCAAACAACTGCAAGGAGGTTTCTCCCTGTCAAACTTCATTCTCAGCAGATAGGACACGGGACTTCGAGCCGCGGAGTGACTTCGGTTCGCAACGACACCGACATCCTGGGACGATGTGGGAGCGAGGTCCCAAGTATGCCAAGCGTGTCTTGAAGATGAACGTCGTTCCAACCCTTAGATGTTCCAGGTGAGCTAACATCTTCGAAGTAGCAGTCTCAGCATATACGATGCGCTTTAAGTCTGTTACATTACTCGAGACAGATAGAGTCTTTGGGGAAATTGTAAAACGTAATGAAGGACCAACGTCGTACGCGCGCACGTACAACGCCTTCCACAGACATGCAATAGCCTCCACAAACACATGTTGTACATATGCCCCCTCATCCTAGCGAAGATCACCTCTCCCACAATTGCTTCGTCCGTGGCGATTCGTTACAGATGACTGCTCACCTGCTACAGCGCCGTTGCCCGCGCCTTGCAAGGATTGTCGCTGGTTTGCCATGCGCGTACCCGTTCGCTTATGCACGTCGGCCAAACAAGACGACGCAGGTACCTGGGGCCAGCTCAGGCAGCATCAGAAGAGCAATCACGATTCGGCACAGGCTTTGCTGCTCGACTTTGATAGGCCGTCGAGGGGGGCGGTAACGCTGGAGATCTTCCGCAGGGCTGGGCATACAGCAAGCCTGCGGCGGGCCTGCCACGTCGAAGTATGCGCGCTCATCATCGCAGTGATGTCAGTCAGGAGCCGGGGGCTTAGCCTGTACGGGGCGTGGGAAAGGACCGGCACGATCATGCCTTGTCCGTGTAGATCTGTACAGCTCTCGGGTCGGTTCGAAGAAATGGTCAGAGCGGAACCGAAGTTGTCGGTCACGGCGGCTTAGGTATTGTACCCGTCGCCGCACCTCCAAAGACATGGGGTATACGGACATGGAGCCGCAACGTGGACGGCTGGTTCGGTAGTATAGATAGAAAGCCCCTTCGCTCTAGTAGAACCTACTTTGCTCATGTGATTGTCAGCATTTGCAGCTTCGGCTCCATTTCTACTTTCCTTAATGCTAGTTTGTTCGCGTATCTCCCGTAAGTCTCCTTCACCCAGACTGGTTCCACGAGGCGGAGTTTCTGACTTGCCCTAGTGTGTTTGTGCTGTCCTTTACGATCTTAGCTCAATCTTTGCGATGCCCTGCGTGCCAGCAGCCCTCGTGGCGTACATGTGAGTAGCTTGGTTATGTCTTGACAAATGAGCCGGCGAATGGTGTCCGTGAGGACAAGCTTAGTGTGGCATTGCTGGTCTAGTGTATGAGAACCCGCGCATGCCTGGCCCTGAGCCTCATCCATGGACCATTCACAACCATTGCAAGGTCCGAGAAAACCCGCTCGCTGAGGCGGTCAGAGATTCTACCACTTGCAAGGCAGGCTTTTTCTCTTACCGCATGGTCGCGTGGGATAGTCCTCCTTCACCTGAGAGCCTAAGACCCCGGCGTGACCCGTGAATGGTCGCTTCTGCCGCGACGACCTATTGTACGGCTTCATTCCCGATTCACGGAGCGGCCGTGACGCCCACTTTGCTATCTCTTCCTTGCCACGTCTGAGCAGCACGCAGAACGTGACCTTACTGACACATGTTGTTCTTATAGGCCGCGCAACCTTTTCATGACACAAGCCCTGTACCAAGAGCGAGCTCGTCAAGACGTTGCGATTCAAGCACAACCATACTCTCTCGTCCCTGCGCCGTCCCTCCGCCAGCTCCACCAACGACACTCGCCCCAGCAAGCAAGTTTGGGAAGATACGCCATGGAAGAAGCTAGCTTGGTAAGAGCAACCCTACTTCGCGCTCACACAGAAGCTAATCAGCCAAAGCACCAGCAGCAGCAGCGCAAGCCTACGGTCGGCGCGCAGACCCGGGTCTGGCACACAAACGGTCTGCCGCGGGACCTTGATATACTCCCCTCCACATCTGCGACTGGTGGATACGCTTTAGGCACATCGACCTCTGGCGCAATGTCCCATTTCTCAATAGGTGCGGCCAACGCTCGCGCATACAACCACAACCAGGGCGTACACATGGCGCCACCTATGATCATGCCGGAACTAGACTATGAGGGCAGTTTGAGCCATCAGTTCGACTACGCGGGCACACTGGTGGGACAATCGACTGGCGTAAAGAACGAAACCGGGTACACGGATGGTCCACTGTGGCCCTTGCCCATGCGACAGACTGCTCTGCTGCAGCCAGTCGGCACGGCAGATGGCTCCGATGTCGACACCGGTACAGCCTCCTTGTCTCCAAGAAGCACCTATTTCAGCGAGCCCTCGGAGCAGGGCACGGCATACTCACCGGTTCCGGGATGCGAAGAAGCGAGCAGCCGTGGTCCTTGGACTGAGCAATCGTCTGTATCGCCCACTCAAATCAAGCAATCACCGTCACATTCTAACTTTTCTGGCTTCCGTGAGCAGCTCACGTACGCGGCTGGTGGAGGACTGGGACGTGGTATGCCAGGATCACGCTCGACCCCGGTCGATGCCGCGCCATCCGTAGGGCAGCACTACCATGCTGGGTTTGCTCCACAAGTGGACCAGTTCAGTCTCCCTTGGATACCCATGGTGAACCAGACCGGTGGCATGAGTGCACTTGCCTGGCAGCCTTCCATGTACTCGCAGATACAGCCCAACACGCAATCACCGTACTACCGTACAGGCTTTGCCAACTCTGTTCAGCAGAACGCCCCCAGCCCCGGAGCGAACGCAAGTGGAGCAATTGTCCAGAGCCGTGAGCCGTCTCGCGAAGTGCATCGCAATGCGCCCGGGCTAGAGGCACACGGACTTCCTCGTACACCAGACGAACAAGCGCAGCGGGACGTCGAGAACCGTATCCTCGTCCAGGGTAAAGCAGCCGGTTTGACCTACAAGGAGATTCGTGCTAGGATCATTGGGCGATTTGGCGGCGAGATTGCCGAGTCAACTCTGAGGGGTCGGCACCGGGCCATGACCAAGCAAAAGAAAGACCGCGTCCGCAAGCCCACGTGGATGCCGAAGGATGTAAGTCGATTCTGTCTTTGTTCAATATCGCGTACTGACCTAGTCCAGCTTCGGCTCTTGAATGAGATCGTACAGCAGCAGTTTGACAGTATCGACGACGGTCATCGGGCCATGGACACGACCGCTCGTCTCAATAAGGTGTCATGGAAGAAGGTCGGAGAGTACATCTCCGAGCGCGGCGGATCGTACCACTTCGGCAACTCTACTTGCAAGAAGAAGTGGTTGGAGATCAACCAGCGCGATTGAGTCAGCAGGCGCGCAGTCGAGTGTAGATGCCTCCGGACGACATCCTGCCGTTACTCTCCTTGCCTTCGGAGATTCGAAGTTCGCTTTGAGGTCCATATTCATTCACTGCTCTCCTTGGCGTAGGAGATTCGGGGTTTCCTTGGGTTTTCGGAGGATTTCAACGGCCACTTGTAATATACTGCCCTATTGCTTGTCTGGAAGTCGAGGTGCCTTCTACTGGCGTTGGGTTGATATCAAGGGGACGCCATCACATTGGCAAGCTGCAAGGCCGGCGTTATCGTCCTTGGATTCAAGCGTCTTGCTGTTTCTAGATTCCAAGTTGCATATGCATCCATGGCGTTCAAGAAATCGATGTCCTTGTTTCGTTTGAAACTACGATGAGTGCTGAGAGGATGTGATTAGCTTGCTCTCCATGCTGTGATGAGACGGAACGATGACTATCGGGGAAGTGAAGGCGATGATTAGGAGGTTGCGGACGGGGGTATGGTCGGTCGGAGGTTTGATGTGCAGTCCGTGCTTAACCCAGAAGGTCGCAGTGGGGCAGCTCCCCCACCACCAACGTGCCATTGCGCGCGACGTTGCCCATGAATAAAATGCTAGGTCTCTCCGAAGCTCTGCCGCAGCTGGTAGAATCCAAATTCACGTCAGCAAGAGCGTCGCAGGCGCTGCTCTTTTCTCCGACCGAGCTCTGCATCATCCGCACTGCGGCTGGGATTCCCGCAAGTACCACGTCGGCGGTGTCTCTTTCTACAAGGCTAACGAAGTGTCAGTTCCAACTGCGATACTGTCCTTCCCTCGCGAGGAAGCCGGAGCCGCGCAAGGATCCGACGCCCAAGAGGAAGATTGATCCCTTCGAAAACCCGCCCGCCGAGCTGTTCATCGCCAACGTACCTACCACGAATCCAAGCCACTTCCTTGTCCTCAACAAGTTTCCTGTTATAAAAAGTCATTTCATACTTGCGACCAAACCAAACAAGCAGCAGACTCACGCGCTTGAGGAGGACGATCTCAAGGCAGCATATGCCTGCCTAAAAGCATGGCAAACCAGGGACAACCGCTGCCGCCTGTTCGCCTTCTTCAATTCAGGCGACCATAGCGGAGCTAGCCAGCCGCACCGCCATCTGCAGTTCCTCCCTGTGGACAGCATGCATGAGGGCGAGCAATCTGCGGGATGGGATGTGCTCCTGGATTCTATCTTGACAAACGGAACGGAAGGTATGGCTCCTGCAGACTGGGCTCTTGAATGTGATTGACATGATCATAGATGCTTCTACCAGCGTTGTCCAGCATCCAAAGCTTCCCTTTTCACACTTCGCGTGCAGGTTTACTTCTGAGCCGTCTGGCACACAGCTTCTTAGCACGTACAACCGCCTGTACCGGGAGGCAAAGCAAGCGATCGACGGCTACATTTCAGCACATCCCGGCCATCTCAGCCTACACGAGTCCGCCCATGGTGATCTCCCCATCAGCTACAATCTGGCTATGAGCACGCAGGGCATGGCGATTGTTCCCAGGCGGAACGAGGGCCACATGATGCGACGCGATGACGGAACTGACATTGGATTCGTACAACTCAATGGGACGGTACTCGGAGGCACGCTCATGGTCAAGTTCCCAGAAGAGTGGGACACGCTTCGACAACAGCCGGAAAAACTTGATGCTATTCTTGAAGCTATTGGCATACCCAGAACTACCGAAACGACTAAGCTGTGAACGCGGCTGAACGCTAATGAAAATTAGTGATACTAAGCTAAGATTGTATTATGAGAGAAGGAAATCTGACCGCTAGTATTTGCCGCCCTCGTCGCAATGTTCTGGAACACCTCTGTCGTATGCGCCCACATCTTCTCCTCTGCGCATTCGGCGCGCATCTCGGCCGCCCCCTTAGATTCCGACTGAGCCTCGCCGCTTTCCTTCTAGCTCACCGAGCACGGCGAAAGCAGAGCATACATGGGCTTGAGCCACGGGTTGCGGCTGCCGGACGTTTCGACGATACCTGGCTATTCGTGGACGAAGGAAGTGTTAGGCCATTGCTTCGACAGATGCTCCGTGGCAAAGTTCCCAAGCGCGCCTCCGTACGTTGCGCAGTTCCTGAGCGAGAAGCTGTGCTTGAACGAAGGGTCGGAGAATCGATGTCGTTGTTCTTCCCGAGCACAGAATCGTATACGGAGACAACGCGCCATAACGTCGCCTTGGGATCCTCATCCGTTGTCGCGGCATCGAGCAGAGGACTAAGCTGTGCATGAAGCGAGGTCTTGCGCAATAGTGAAGAGCAAAGCTGTGGTCTAGACCCTCCTCGGTCTCGTTCCTGTCCTTGAGTGTCATGTAGCCGATGGTTATGAACAGCAGGTTCACCTTGTTCTCCTTGTCTTTGATTTCCCTGCCCGCCTCGTCCACCTTGCGCAGCAGACTCACATGATGGCGTCGAGTTGAAGTGTACGTGATTAGTGAGGACTCATCCACAGAAGGCAGCCCAGCAAAATGCATGTCAACCCGCGTCTCCAATGCCTCCCAACCCTCGGGCGCGGAGGTCCGCAGGCTAACGGTCAACCCCGCCCCATGCAGGGTCCAACGCTGTGGAATTTGGCGAGCCCCTCCACCGTCGTCGCCGCCGCAGAGCCGCACCTCAGCAAATTCCCACCAGCGTCGAATCCAGCCCCCTGCATCCAGCATGATACGCGCACCCTCGCCCTCGCCAGGCCCCGCCTTCCTCCCCGCGGGCAACGCGCCGCCGACGCCCCCGCACGCCGACCCCCTCGACGACATTTACGGCTCGTCCCCGGACGCATCCCCCACCCTCGCTGCCCAGCGCGACGACGAGATGCTCTCGGACCTGCCGTCGCGCCAGCGCAACCTCGACACGGACGCGTACCGCGAGGGGCTCTCGGCCGCAAAGGGCAAATTCGTGCAGGAGGGCTTCGACGAGGGGTTCTCGCTAGGCGCGGAGATCGGGCTGCTTGTGGGCCGCGTGCTGGGTGTCTTGCAGGGCGTTACTGCTGCGCTCAGAGGACACGACGAGGGGAGATGGGAGGAGGCGCAAGCTCTACTGGAGCGCGCGAGGGGCGAGTTGGCGATTGAGAGTGTGTTGGGGAGGGAGTGGGTTGATGAGGAGGGGGTGTTCACGTGGGACGTTGAGGGGCATGTCGAGGGAGAGGGGGAGGTCACGTTCCAGGAAGTCGCGAGATGTCACCCTGTTGTTAAGCAGTGGTTGGGCACTCTGGAGGACCTGGCGAGGAGGTGGAGGGTGGATTTGGAGGCTGTGGAAAAGGCGAGGGGCGATGGCACGGAGGTGGAAGAGAGTTGAAGCTGGTTCTGGTCTACTGCACGAACCACGACACCGGACAGAGTCGCTGCCAGCTCATGCGACAGATGGCCGAGTCGAGCCGCGGCTTCTCTGCGCAACAAAAAGACCGTCAAGTGACCTCTGCCGGAGCACGGCGCTATCAGAGAGACCTCGACGCTTGCACGGGGAGACAGCTCACACTCTTCCTCTGGAACGCATGCGCAGAAGAAGAAGAAGAAGAAGAAGAAGAAGAAGAAGAAGAAGAAGAAGAAGAAGAAGAAGAAGAAGAAGAAGAAGAAGAAGAAGAAGAAGAAGAAG
>NW_017253361.1:2844607-2895607 GCF_001642045.1 Paraphaeosphaeria sporulosa | reverse complement strand
AAGAAGAAGAAGAAGAAGAAGAAGAAGAAGAAGAAGAAGAAGAAGAAGAAGAAGAAGAAGAAGAAGAAGAAGAAGAAGAAGAAGAAGAAGAAGAATCCCAGCACTTGCAGAAAGGGGCTCGTTCTTCATGGACGCAGAAGAGGTATCACCATGTTCACCTGAGGCATGACGAGCTCGAAGAAGGCGTCACGTGGATGCGAAGGCCCCACGACGGGCTGAGGATAAGGAGCGAGAAACGGCATCAGTAGCTTGTACATGTCTTTGCAAGAAATGGAAACTGGTAATGACAAACACGTCGCTCCAAGAATGGCAATGCATCGATCATGTCCCGCCGGGTCGGACGAACTACGCAGGCCGGCCGTGGAGGGTCCGCGTTGGCGTCGGGGCTTTCGGTGCTAAGCGCACGTCATGGACTGTGGACAAAATGTCGCGCTTCGCACCATGACAGGCGCCCCATCCTCGTTGCCTCGTCACTTTGTAGAGTAGCGATGATACATGGCCTGCGTCTCCTGCGAGGAGTCCAGACCCACAATGTCGTGCCCAGACTGCTCACCCCGACTTCGCTGCGCTCACCACGGCTCCAGCCGTCCCTCGTGCGCTACGTCCAGTCGCACGGCTTCCAACCCGCGCGCCCCATCAACCCGGCCGACCTCCCCAAGCCGCGAGTCCGCACGACCAAGCCCCCGTTCCGCAGGAGAAGATGGGTGCGCCGCCTGTTCGTCTTGTCTGCGCTGGTCGGCACCGGGTACGTGCTCGACAAGCAGTTCAACGCCTCGGCCCTGACGCGCAGCTTCCGCACCTTCAAGACGGGGCTCGTCATAGGCCTGGACTACAAGATCAACTTCCGCGCACACCCTCCGCTGGTGAACAGCATCGAGGAGCTGCATGCACGCAACGCGACGCGCGTATTCGACCTGCTGCGGCACAATGGCGGGCTGTACCTGAAGATCGGGCAGGCCATTGCCATGCAGAGCGCCGTGCTGCCGCCGCAATTCCAGAAGATGTTCTCCAAGATGTTCGACGATGCGCCGCAGAACGACTGGGCCGAGGTGGAGAGGGTGGTGCGCGAGGACTTTGGCAAGAGCGTCGAGGACGTCTTCGGCGTGAGCTTCGCCGGCGAGCAGGGCAAGGGCATCATGGAGCAGACGGCACGCGCGAGCGCGAGCGTGGCGCAGGTGCATTGGGCGAGGCTCGCTGATGGCCGCGAGGTCGCCATCAAGGTCCAGAAGAGAGAGATTGCAGACCAGGTCGGCTGGGATCTGTGGGCGTTCAAGGTTGTGGCCAAGACGTATACCTGGTGGTTTGGGATTCCTCTGTACACCCTGGTACCGTACATCACGGAGCGCCTGATGCTGGAGACGGACTTCCAGAACGAGGCGGACAATGCAGAGCAGATGCGCGAGTTGGTCGCTGGCGAGAAGCGCTTGAACGGGCGGGTCTACATCCCCAAGGTCTACAGAGAACTCTCCAGCAAGCGCGTCATGACGGCAGAATGGATAGAGGGCGTGCGACTCTGGGACAAAGAAGGCATACAGAACAACTGGCAGGGCAGCTTTCGGCAGGGCAGCCCGGGAGCAGGCGGCACAAATCTGCCACCCCTGCCCAGCGACAGGTCTAACATCGACGCATCTGTCCCGGAGGACGCTCCCAAGCACACGCTCTACAAGCCCAATCGCAAACAGTGGAAAGGCAAAGACGGCAACGGTGGCCTCGGCGTCTCCCTCAAGACAACCATGAACACCATCGTCGACCTCTTCAGCGCACAGATGTTCCTCTGGGGCGTCGTCCACTGTGATCCCCACCCCGGCAACATCTTCATCCGCCGCCTCCCCAACGGCCACCCCGAAGTCGTCCTCATCGACCACGGCCTTTATATCCAAATGTCCCCGCACTTTCGCCACCAATACGCCCTCTTCTGGAAGTCCCTAATGGCCTTCGACAACGACACCATCAAAGAAATCGTCACCAGCTGGGGCGTCAACAACCCGGACATCTTCGCCTCGGCAACGCTCATGCGCCCCTACGAGGGCGGTGACAAGCACACCCTCAACGAGCTCAAGAAAGGCGGCAGCGGCAAAGATCAAGCCGAGCGCGCCTTCGAAATGCAGAGCAAAGCCCGTGACGGCATCAAGCAGATCCTCGGCGATGAGTCCAAGTGGCCCCGCGAGCTCATCTTCATCGGCCGCAATCTGCGCATCGTACAGGGCAACAATCAGTTCCTGGGGAGTCCGGTCAATCGTATCAAGATTACGGGGCTGTGGGCGAGCCGCGCGCTCACCGAGAGCAAGGACCTTAGCACGGGTCAGCGATGGAGCAATTGGGTCAAGCATCTGAGATTTAGGCTTGTGCTGTTGTTGAGCGATGCGTACTTTACGTGGAGTAAAGTAAAGCAGGCAATTGGGGTGGGGAGGGGCATGGAGGAGGATATTGAGGCGCATATGAGAGTTATGGCCAAGGACTTCGGTGTTGATTTGCAGCATGGGGTGTTTGAGGGGTAGAGAGAATAGATGGAGGAGTGCTGTACGATAGTGGTGGGTTGTGGTGTATATGATTCCCCATAGACATGGCTGTGTGGCCCTTGTAATTATACAGGTTTCTCCGATACGAGTTGGGGCCTCCAATGACGACATGGGTGTTACTGGAGCGTATTATATCGGATCAAGACTACCCTCATCACCCGCTGTACATGTGCATGGGACACACATTTGTGCATCGACACTGTTGGACTCGTGTGCCGTGTCATCGATGCTCCAAGTCATAATATGAAGTATGCATGTCGAGCAACCGCCGCCAGACATTCGATCGGGCATGGACTACAGTCCACGCGTATTCCAGTCACATGGCGGAAATCGAACAGGCTCGTAAATGTCAAAAAGTTGGAAACTGAGTTCACGAACCTCCGGGAGGGCGATGTGAAAACTTGTCCACATCGAGAGATTCGGGTCCCGATCAAGTGCTTCTCAACGACGAGAAGTCGGCGTTTCTCTTCGGGTCATTGCTCATATTTCCGACGTCACGTATCAACGATACGCTCGATGGGAGCCCTTGGGGGGAAGGACGAAACTTGCAACAAAGCTTACGTCCCAACTCTGCGAGCGATCCCGGAATGCTACGTTGGCATCCCGAAGAGAAGGTGGCAGTATGCGTGGTACTGTTGATCGGAAATGACCCAGTTGGAACACGGAGAGCACGGTGGTTGTGTGGATCCCAGCATGGTGCCCGAAGTGCTTCAGAATACTGGCACCTTCACCCACATGCGAGCATCTTATCAACCGACGATACATCACTCCTTGCTCTTGCGGTATGGGTCACTGAAACTGTTTGATTTCCAGATTTCCCAGATCTCGAGATTGTAGGTTAATCTGTAACTATAGCCAATCGGATTCGATCAAGGCGAATTACATGTTCAACGTCCCTGTGCCGTCAACGAGCTGAGTCACGAAATCTGGGCAGGATAAGCAAGCTGCGGTCAAAGTTGTGCTTGTGGACCTCGACAACGCTTCTTAGCAGGGAGATCAGCGAATTGCGTGTCGCGAAAGTATATGAGAGTCGACAGTCGAAAAGCTTGGGAACTCAGAAGTGGCTTTGAATATTCACGGTGATTGGGAGTACGGCTGATATTCTGGCGCTCGGATTCCCTTGCATACGAGGGACGGACTCACTATGGCTGCAATGGCGCTCTGGTGATGATGAGTATGTCTTTCGTCACTGGAAATGGCCTTGATCGTTAGAGGGCTAGGTTATATAGTAATATTCTGTTTCTCCACAGGAAAGACCCTTATGTACCCGTAGCTATCTGAGTGAGCGCGAGCATGAATACAATCACATCACATCACACCGAAGACGACGATTTGAAGCGTAAATTTCGCGTGTGGCTTTGAAATGGAAATACCGAATGACTACATTGAACTAGTAATGTTGTATCATTATAGCTAAATCTTTAAGTGACCGAGCTCTCAGGTAGCTGAACTGATCAGATGATGCGAAAATGAACAGTAGAGACTTCTTCCCTACTCTCATCCGTTCCCAAGCATTCACCATGCATAATTCCATGTATATATGCAGTCCCCATCATTCTCCACTCAGCATCCTTCTTAGTGATCTCAGGATCCTTCGGGCGATTACCGGGCCGCAAGATGCATGGTGATTTGCTCCCAAATAGTACCGCAACGACGTCCCCCTCCCTGCATGAGTTTGGTGCGAAACCAAAATACCCCCTCTCTGTAACAACAAAGCTTCTCCCATACACGACTGATCGAAAGAAATTGTGCACGCTGTACACGTCCAGTTGTTCTTGTGCTGTTCCGCCGGCGATGCACAAGGCATCAGCGCCTTCAATCCATCCCATCCAATCAAGAAGATATTCATTGACAGTATCTCTGATCACCAACTCTCCATCCTGGAGATTGTGGTCCTTGTATCGCAACCCCGCCGCCATCGTCAGGGCAAACGCATCGTGGATAGATTGCCCCGTGGGCTCATAGATCTCATCAGGTCGATCATCGAGGCCACAGAGTGCCCGAGCTTCCCGAATCAAGTCCCAAAACTGGTGGTAAATTGCTTCCGTTGTCGACTTCACAGTATCCACGATAAGGCCCGTACAATGCGCGCTGCCCTTGGAGTCAATCGCAAAGTCGGTGTGACGCCCCCCGGAGGCATCATACGCTTGCAAGTTTCGGAGCCGATGATCGCAATCCCATCGGTTGTGATCCCACGGTCGTCTATCGGTCCAGTCGGGTACGAAGGACTGCGTTGGGAACGAAGGGTAGTCTGCGATGTGCTCAAGGAAGTCGAGGTTCGCGTAGGCGCCTACCCACTTTGAAACAAGGGCTGCACATGCTTGCTGAGGCGTGCAGTCGTAGAGCGCGTCCATGAACTCGTGGCCATGCACACGGGCGATTCCAAGAAAGCCGTACACTCTGTCCCTCGGGTCTGTTGCGATTCGGAATTCGAATCGTCCCAACGTGTGCAGGAAATCTATGTCACCCTTGGAGTCATAGGCTCTCAATGTTTCGATGTTGCGGACGCTGTCTTCCATTGTCACAGCCATGTAGCCGATCCGGTGGCTGATCATAATCTGGCTGCAACAATCGGAGTGGTGCGAGTGCACGTTCGTTGCGTAGTCATCGATCACCTTCCCTTCGATCTTCTTTGTCCCGCAGTAAAACACCCGTTTTTTGGCCAACGCATATTCCTGCACGGTCCAAACCCGAAACCACCATGGCAGGTTGAAAAACGCCGCTACTTCAACAGTCTTCTCTGCCTCATCCTCACCCGGCGCGAAGACTGAATGGGGGTGTTTTGAATCGAGATGGATGCTGGCGTCGGTTCCAAGCTTCTCGATTATGTCCACGGCGTAGTCCAGCGTCTCCGAACTGGGCCCTAGCCAGATCGCTACAGCCGCAGCTTGACCGTAGATGTCGACCATCAGTCCGACCTGGTGCGTGCGCTCCAGGAGATTCGACTGGTCTATGCAGATGGCGTCGACCCATATGAGAACTGCGTCGTCTTTATGGCGACACACTTTCAAGAAATCGTGTAAATTCTCTCGAATCTCAAACGTGGAGCCGTTTAGGGTGATTGGTGCTGTGGGAGACGATGGGCCCCAGGTGTACGAGCCTGCAATATACTTGCCAGATGCTTCCTTTATCGACATGGCAAATAACTCGCAGCACATTCGGTCGCTTCTGCACCCCGGGAGAACTCTCAATAGTCGGAAGTTGTCGTCTTCAGTCAGCAGGGAATACGCAAACTTTTTGGCAGACCCAGCCACAATATGCTCTTTTGCGTGATCCATGATGTGTGTTGTATCTTGTCTCCCTGGGCCTTGAATTAATGGTATCGAGAAGAGTTGATCGATCCTTTAAAGAATGCCGACAGAAGTAGTCAAACATCACGTTGGTTCAGTGCCAAGATGTGATGATATGGGCCGTGAGATTTGGGGGCCAAAATCAAATTGTCCGGTTGGTATGAGCGCAGAAAGAATACGACAGTGAATGAGGGAGTTTTGGAGCCATATTCATGGTAGGTCTAGTCGCAAATTTTGCGGGGAATGTGTTCATCATCCAGGATTGTGGTCCATGGTGGGTCTGCGTTGTTCCTGAACCTTGAGGCAAATCGCGTCAAGGTTAGAGGGATACGACTTGGGTTATGCAAAGACTAACAATCGAACGAGGACCGTAATGGCTAATACGATCACACGTCGTCGTTGGTTAACTTGGATCATATTGCCTGCAAAGTGTTATTGGTGATACAGCATCCTGGGTGCGGTCATGTCTTGTGACCCGGAGCCTCATCTTATCACCTGATAGAATGCACCAAAGACGAAGTTTGGAGGAGTAGGTAAACAATGAAATAGTTGGATGAAAATCAGGCAATATGTTGAGTGTGAGCTTTGGCAACTGGTGATATTGCTCTTATTATTCTAGTGATAATGGTGTTCATCATCAAGTTTTCATCTTCCGCTATATTGATCAGTCTCGCACACATCAAATCCATCTACGCTCCCGAAACAGCGATGATTCCTTCTATTGATGGCGGTTTCTAGGCCGAATACACGTTGCAGAGGTATTATCCAGTTGCAATATTTGTTCGACGCTGCGGTGCAGGAAGAGGCGGTCAAGTATCCATGTCGAAGTAAACCAGTCTGAGAACAAATACCATATGTGCCCTTCCTTCCTTTGCATGACATCGCACCACAAACGACGTGAACACAGCCAAGCCCTCTAATCACGTGCCATTGCCTGATCCGGCAGGTGTCAAGAGGACCTGCACTCCACGCTTGGCACCCTCCATTTACATCTCTTGGGACCTGCTTTTCTCGATCTCGTAGCACGGCCGAGACTTCCAAGCTCGTGCTGCCAGTGATAACGGTGGGGATCCTCGCACGCAATCAATCTTAATATGCAGCACTTTCCGAGAACCGGGAACGGGTATAAGAGGAACGATGCCAGGGTGGAGACGTGGTGCGAGGCCCTTGAATCATCTTCCTCCCATTTGAGATAAAATGCTGTTCAAGAGTGTTTTGGTTCTCTCGGGTGCCGTGCGGTCTCTCGCGGCGGCGGTACCGCAGTCCAGTTACGAGTACCCGCGTCCTTTGGTCAGCTCGAAGCCGTTCCAGGATCTTGTCACCACTGAAGGGTACGCTGCGCTGTCGCCAGCTCCAAAATTACCGTTCCTAACACTCACATAGTCTCTGGGGCAATCTTGTCAAGCTCGACGAAATCGCAAAAGCCAATGGCGGCAACCGCGCTTTCGGATTCCCAGGCTATGCAGCCTCAGTTGACTACATTCTCTCCCGCACCAAGAACTCGACAAACTTCCGAACCTGGACGCAGGACTTCCCCGCACTGTTCCAGTACGTTGAGTCTATCAGCTTCAAAGTCGATGACTCGCCGTACACCGTGATTGGGCTTTCGTACTCGCCCTCCACCAGCGCAGAGGGGGTCACACTGCCGCTAGTGTTGGGCGCTACTGGGGATATAGGATGCACGATCGAGGGGTATTCGAACTTGGATGTAGCCGGTAAGATTGTGCTTGTACAACGAGGAACGTGCCCTGATGGCACGAGCTTCGCGGGCAGGATGAAGCCTGCTGCTGCTGCTGGTGCCGCCGCAGTCATCCTTTACAACAACGTCGAGACGCCCGTCACAGCTGGTACTTTGAGCAAACCCAACCCTGAGGAGTATGTGCCCACTGGATTCATCAACTTGTCGGATGGACAGGCTCTTGTCGATCGCATTGCGGCTGGTGAGGAGATCACCGCGTACTTCCAGCAGACTCAGATCATCGAGACAAAGATCACGCAAAACGTCTTCACGGAAACCATCGACGGAGACCCGGAGAACGTCATCATGCTCGGTGGCCATCTCGACAGCGTGGTAGCAGGCGCCGGAATTAACGATGACGGTTCCGGATCCAGCCTCGTCTTGGAGCTCAAGACGGCTCTCGAAAGGTTTCGCGTCAAGAACAAAGTCCGCTTCGCATGGTGGGGCGCGGAGGAGAACGGCCTGCTTGGATCCAAGTACTACACTGCGAATCTCAATGTTTCTGAAGCCAACAACATCCTTACGTACCTCAACTTCGACATGGTGTCTCGCGGATACTTTGGCGTTTTCGATGGCGATGGCAGTACCCACGGACTTGTCGCTCCTCCGGGCAGCGAGTGGATCGAGAAGACATTTGTGGACGACATGACGAAGAAGGGTATTAACGTTACCGCGGCAAGATTCACTGGTGGCAGCGACTACCAGTCGTTCTTCAATATTGGCAAGCCAGTAGGAGGACTCCACACTGGTACGGGCGTCGAGCAAGACCCGTGCTACCACCAGGCTTGTGATACAATTGAGAATCCCAACGCCACGACATTGACGGTCAATGCAAAGGTAAGCCATCTGCCGTGAAAATGATATTTGATCCTTGAGGAGATTAGCCGGTGCTAACAATTCTGCCAGGCTGCTGCACATGTCCTATCGATTCTGGCGACGCGCGGAACGGAATTTATTCCCAAGAGCCCCATAAACGCGACCATGACCGCGCGTGGACTGATGGGCAGGGATATCGAGTGGACGATTGATGAGGAGGATAGGCATCTTGGTACGTGCGGTAACAACGTTTAAGCATCGATTAGAACGAATTGAACGTTTGAGGCATGAAACGCTGATGCCTTTGGTTGCATTGCAAGAGATGCTGGGTTCATCAAGAATTGAGCTGTGATTGTTCATATCTGTAGGATTGTGGTTCACAAATGATGAACCTCAAACAGTGTCGACTGACGTCATCGCTGGACTTCCTCTATCACCATCTTCCGTTCCCTTAACACGTCATTGCAATTATTCTCAGCATCGCCATGCGTTCCTTTCGAGTCACGAAGATGGTGCGGTCCGGCAATTTTCGGTGTTCCCCAGCTAAAGCCGCGCTCCCGCTTTGCTATGTGCGCCTGTCCAATGCTTGCAGATGACTCGACATATTCGACAACTCTAGCGCCATCCAACTCAGGTAATTATTTGCACCTCACCACTAGTCTTCCATGATGAAAGAGCGTTGGCAACTAACGCGCGCTGGACAAGTGCGCTACCCGCGCGGTGTAGTTCGGGAGTAGCTACCACACGGCATGGACTACCCCACAGCGGGTGAGCTACTTCAGAAGGCGGGGTTATAAGCTTCCAATGTCTCGCGTGGGAAATTCACTTGGTTCTAAAAGAGACATACTCCTCTTGTTGGAGTACATTCTATAGTTCAATCATCTTCTTGTGGTGTACGGCGTCGAGATGGGCCAATTCAGCCACCTCAGAGTGAACACGTACAATCTCTTGCTCGTCATCTTCGTAGGGCTGGGGACCATATCGACGGCCTATGGCCTCGCGATTATCGGGTCGACGGTTGGACAGCCGAACTTCTATACTTACTTCAAACTTGCGCCAGCAGGCGAACCAGGTATGCTTCCACACGGCTCATGGTCAGAAGCGGTCATTGATATACATAACAGGATATGCGCATACTACGAGCATGATTGGAGCCTTGAACGGTGTGAATAGCGCAGGTGCGATCTTTGGCTGCCTTTTCAACGCGTGGACCTCCGAGAAGTACTCTAGGAAGTACAGTATGATGGGCGGCTGTGTAGTGCTCATCATAGGCGGCGCCCTGTGCGCTGGCGCATACGACATAGCCATGTTCCTCGTCGGCAGGTTCATTGCAGGCTGGGGCGCAGGCATGCTGGCTTGTGTGGTGCCCATGTACCAAGCCGAGGTCTCGACGCCAGAAACAAGAGGGGCGATGGTTTGCGTGACGGGCATCGCGTATGCCTTTGGCTACACTCTAGCTGGCTGGCTCGGCTTCGCCTGCTTCTTCATCCCGGCAGACTCCCCCAATGCCCAGTTTGCATGGCGGTTTCCTCTCGCGTTCCAATGCTTCTTTCCGCTCATGGTCTTGTGTGGCTGGAAGTTTATCCCTTTCTCGCCGCGATGGCTTCTGCAGCAAGACCGCAGCAATGAGGCCTTGGACGTGGTGAAGAAACTCCACGCTTCCTCCAGCGATCCAAACCATGTCCGCGCCCGCGAGGAGTTCTTCCTCATCGAGAAGCAGTATCAGCTCGACAGGACTATGCTAGTCCGTCGCTTCGAGCTCTTCCGTACGCCTGCGAACCGTCGTCGCGCGCTGGTGGGATTCCTTCTGATGTGGGGGGATCAGTTTCTTGGAATTTTTGTATTGACGAAGTGAGTGGACTGAAACGAGATGAGATGACAACGACAAGGAGATTCGCTGACTGTTAGTAGCTACGGTGTGCTAATCTACGCGTCTCTTGGTCTGACTGGCTTCGTCCCTTTGCTTCTCAATGCCTGCTGGACGACCTTCACCATCATCGGAAATTTCTGGACAGCGCTCTACATCGATAGGTTCGGACGTAGGACGTTCATGTTGATCGGCTCAACGGGCTGCACCGCATGGTACGTGGCTGCCGAAAACATTAGCCAATCTCTCATCAATGTGTGCTGACATTATGACCATACGTGCAGTGTGATATTCCTCTGCGCCTTAACAGCCAAATACCTAGGAACAACCAATGTAGCCGGACTGCGGGCGGCCGTGTTCTTCATCTTCTTCTACATCTTCTGGTGGTGCTTCTTCATCGACGCTACCCAGTATGTACACGCCCTGCCTTGATGGGTGAAAACATTGGCAACTGACGCTTGCAGATACGTCTACGTCGCAGAAATCTTCCCGAACCACCTTCGCCCACAGGGTGTCGCTCTCGGTCTCTCGTCGTTCTATCTCGCGAGCGAGATAACGCTTGTTGGGGCTCCAGTCGCGTTGGAGAAGATCGGGTGGCGGTTCTATCTCGTACTGATATGTCCGTCGGTCGTGTACATTGTCCTCATATACTTTTTGTAAGCTGTGTCTCTCGGAAATTGTTTCACCAATGCTAATCTCAAGTCATAGGTTCCCAGAGACGAAGGGAAGGACCCTGGAAGAAATTGGCGCTCTGTTCGGCGACGAGCAGCATGTTGCTTCGCGGTGGTACGGCATGTCGGAAGCGGAGAAAGAGAAGATTGCACACGAAGCTATTGCAGAACTGCCCGAGAACGGCGAGGATGCTGGGGTAGGTATGGAGAAGGCGAGGGCGACGAGGACAGAACATGCCTAACGTAGCTAACGTCGGCCTTCAAGAACAGGGTCAGCGTTTGAAGAAGAGCAAGTTCAGCCATATACTCACATCGAATTCTGTACCTAATCGCGTGTTGACTGATTTCATTGGATGAAACAAGAATCTGGAACATTGGCGCAAGCCTGTTCCTGTGGTAATTTACTACACAATACACCGATGATTTCATATCTTAACAACCCATCTCGGACGCCCATATGCATGAGATTCCATATTCTTGTTATCGGCCATTGTCGATGCTACATGCCATTCTCAGCGTCTTGTCAGCATCCCCTTTGAAGAGTATGCCGCCCACGCTAACACAGTCTTATGTCAGGGTTCATACCCCATGAATTACCAACTCGAGTTTTCAAGCTCGCAATAGCACTGCAGCACAAAGCTGCCAGCCAGCGCACAGCGCCATGATGAAAGCCAATCACATGGTTTTGGACGCGCGTCTCTCTTGCAGAAGCATGATGATTGTGGCGTGGCGACACTCGGAGCTACGTATTACACTTGCATAAACGTCCGCAAAGGCTTGTTCCTGGCCCGATGTCAACCGGTGCACACCAGAAGGTGAAAGCCATGGGGTGATTCCCACATAGCTGCTATGTACTGGTAGAGCTTCGCCCGGGAACCCAAATCAGTCTTTACACAAGCAGGCAATTTGATAAAATGCTACACAGTGAGGATGGGGTTGAAAATAGAATGCCGGATAAACGTTTGCGAAAAGTCTTGCCATACCCAGCACTGGCGTTACGCTCAACGTCGAAAATCTACACCTGTCTCCGTTTCTCAACCCCTGAGCAGACTACATGACTGAGCATGCATTTGATGAATCCGAGGCTCCGCGCCCATCTCCTTGGCCGTACTCTCCGTATTCTTCCTCGTCCAGGGCCCAAGTTCCCGCCGTCCACTCTTCCTTGAGCGCGACGTGGTCCAAGGAGCGGCACTAGATGGTACAAGCCCCTTCGTCACAATGTGTTCGAGCCGTTAAGTGGTCCGGTCAGCATGGAGATCTCCGCTTGCAAGCGTCCCGATGGAAGTTATACCACCGCTAGGACTCAGAGCACTGCTCATCAAGGAAATTCCTCCCATTATCTCAAAACACATATAGCCCTGAAACAGTATCTCCACCCCGCAAGGGCTGTGTGCAGCAGTGGCGACCAAGGTGCGACCATGCCATGTGAAAGATAGACTGGGCAGGATAAATCAGTATTCTGAGACCCAGTACTCGGCAGCGCCTGCCTGGGGCAATATTCAACAACGCCCACGCCCGTTGAAGTTCTTCCGGAAGAGCCAGACGATTTGTGAAGCGACCCGGGCGGGGCTGTTAGGCTTATCCTTCCGAAGAAGTGGAACATTCCTCCAGAGCCGGAGCACTACCAGGGCCATGGATCGGGCAGACAGGCGAGTCATTGTATGCCTCCGCAGTGCTGGAAATCTTCTTTCCTCATCGGTGTGAGGACTATGGTATGCAAACTGCGGCGTGGCCGAATTGATTTCGGAACTGGATAGTGGATCTGCCACGTCAATCGTGCATAACGCTGCTATCAGCCATGAGCTACGTTTGGCCTCTTTATTAAACCAGACGGCGCGGTGGCAACTCAGCAGGTAGCCGCACTGATTAGCCCCAGGGGTCGAAGCGATGATGAGCGCCGTTTGCCATGGTCCACTGCTGACGATCGAAGCGACGTCGGTTGCACATGCCGTACGCCTAGTGCACACGCACGTAGGATCTGTTTTCGATCCGCGCTTCGGATGAGCGAGGATCCAACGCGGAGGATTTCCTTCACCAGCCAAACCACTCCGCGAGGCAATCTCCGTGGATGAAGCAAGAGCTGTGTGTGCAGCTGGTCTGTTCTCAATGCTTGTCATTTGGGTCATCTGCGCCCGTGGTGCGCAAGCATGGAACCCAAGCGAAAAAAGGACGTAGTAACAGGGGTGGTGGAAAGTCCGAGGTCGTTGAATGAGGAATGCACTGACTTACCCGGGAGTTGATATTGAAGAAATCCACGAATCAAGAAGACCCTTCAACTCGAGAACTTCTGGAGACCATGTTGTCTCAACTGTGCAATTGCAACACTATAAGTCAGGTAGGGGCCCTAAGGTAATGATGCTGATTAGCGGCCGTTATGATGGCTCGGTGGGAGAAGGTAGAGGTCCATCGTAAAGAAACGCCGTTGCGGTGGCTGTGATCCTCATCGAGTCAGTGTCTGCAGGGTAGTGCTTGCAAAGACCCCGGCTGCAGGTTGGGAACCAACGCGCGAGCTAACGTGGTAGGTGCCGTCATACGCGCATTGAGCCTTTAATACGGGGTAATATATCTCCCTGACGGTATGCACACAAGCCTTTCGGGGTATCAGTAGCTGTCTAATTCGGGCATTATACCTCTGATAAGGCCTCATCAGGCACGGCAGACTTGACGCAAACATCGCCAGCTTGGCTGCATCAGCGTTGCGACATCATGGCAACCGAGAAGCCGTAATATGCATGATTCCTGGAGTTAGTTGTGGTTGTATAATGGGCAAGTAATTACCAGACGCATACTTGTATCAAGCCTCGCACGCTACGTCTGATTTTTCAGGTTGCATGCCTTGCGATTCGCAAAATGCGCCTCTGAAAGAGGTGTACTCTGATATGCGCCCTACACACATCGGTACCGAGGTATCTATTGATGCTCAAGCACCAGAAGAGTAGGCACGTTTGGATCTACTTGTACTGAAATCAT
Organism: Paraphaeosphaeria sporulosa; assembly: GCF_001642045.1. Lineage (NCBI taxonomy): Eukaryota > Fungi > Ascomycota > Dothideomycetes > Pleosporales > Didymosphaeriaceae > Paraphaeosphaeria > Paraphaeosphaeria sporulosa. Next base: position 2,881,736 of record NW_017253361.1, on the reverse strand, counting down.
TGATCCGACAATGTTTCTTATCGCCAATCGTTGCACTTGTCGCTGCTTCACCGTGTCATGAGTGCCACGATTCGATATGTGTACTCTCGGTCCGTCAGCGGGACTACCACCAGCATAGGAATTATGTACGTTAGTGCATGTGTGGGTAATGAGGTGGCCACCCCACAGTCGGATTGTGCAGAGACGCTGCTTTGCACGCAAAAGTCTTCAACCCAGTCTAACTGCGGATCTGTGCAAATATGTCCCTTTGGGGCCAGCCGGTGACCAAATGCCCGAACAATTTCCATCAGCCTTGCGAAACCGTGCAGGATGACACTGAAAATAACCGGACAGCTAAAGGAGCGCTGGGCGTCATGATTTGGCGACAGATTTGGATGCATGTTGAAACCCTTGTGAGCGAATAGCTGCCTATAGGCTATAGTAGATATTGATGCGAATCGAGCTCCGAGACCGTTTGGTCCCCAAATTAAAGTCTTCCGAGCGAGGATCACGTCCTCTGCACTGCTCCGAGATGAATGTTTGGCACTTGCGGGCTTTGGCTAGCTTTCGGCATTGTTACGAGTTGTAGTACCAGTATGCGATGTGATCATGTTTCGGCTAAAATGTGAGCATCAAAGTCCGATCACAAAGGTTGCGGCGTATGAAAGGAACAAGATTCGAAGCATAGATCCTTGGCAGCTTCTACGGTCGTTCGAACCTGGCACGGGCCAAGGTGAGGAGCGAGCCGATCCTGTGAGCGCGAAGTCTTGTCACCGGGTAAATCGTGATTGCCTTGGTGTGACATTCGAGAAACCATCTCCGACACTATTGGACCCCCAGAAATAAAATCCAGCCAACCGCAACGCGGCATTTGCGGTATTAGCCAGGATGTGTTCGCGTTGGGATGACAGTTGTCGTCGATTTGTTTGGCGTGAGCACCGAGGCAATTGCGCGCACATGTCATCTTTAGGCCCGTTGGTATCCGGGTTGAGGGCATGATGAAGCAAGATGATGTGTGCTGTGCAGATGGCAAGTACATTGCTACAGTATGCGTTGCTGCACATATCACATCTCAGGAGCAACGTGTACGTGCAGGGCGCATCCTGGCTCGCAAGGCAAAATTAGCGGATGTTTACTGCATTCGAACATGACTTGCGTGGTCAGCCCTTGGACAAACGGTGAGGAAGCAGCCGGGCTGATTGCGTGTTCGGAGATGTTGAGTCTAAATGTGGAAGAAGGCGCAGAGTGGTGCGCAGAGTGGTGCGCCGGTGTACCTGGTTGCTCCAAAGCGGGACCTGATAGCGTGCAGTTCTGCGACGTTTGAACCATGTGATTCACGTCCCACAGTCGATGGCGGAGCGAGGTGCTCAGGGAGCGGGGACGAGCAGCTCCGCAGACACGTGCACAATGTACGTATCCGCTTGAAGAGCTTAGGCTTGCATCTGAAGTTGGCGTCCCGGTATCTCACCGCTCGGATAAGTGCCGATGCACCCACGTGCATTGGAAGGCTGCAGCTTGCATCGAGTCCTTGCCAACAGCAGCTGAGTAATGGGGAGGGATGCTCATCTCGTTTGGAGACGCAATCCTGTTTGGTTGGGGCAGCCTGCGGGTTGGGGGAGCCCCGCAGGCTGGGATGGCAAAGACGCTTCTCGCGGCTGAAGGACACAGTTGGCCGCACGCGTGACGAGGCACGGACGCAAGCCTCCTGAAATTCCCTCGAGCTCGGACGGACCCGACTGTGCGGAGCCGGAGAAACTGGTGGAGGAGCAGCTTCTAGTTTTGGCGCCGAAGCTTCGATCACTGCCAAACGGCCAGCCGGCGATCCCAGATGCAGCGACGGCCCACGGTGCTGGACCACGCTATGACGCACTATGCCCGCCTGGTGCAACGGGCGCGGCCATGGTCCCGCGTCGCGAGAGCCTGTTGCCGTGCCATGGTGGTGACGGGCGTGGACGCTGGCTGCTGCAAGATTGTCGCGGTGGTGGTGCGCGGGCGCGATGCAGCCGGCATCCAGATGCGCGTGCCGTTGCAGAGCAGACGGCGCAGCCTGGCGTCGCCTACGACGATTGCGGATGCGAGTGCGTCAGAAAAAGCAATGCGAGGACGCACACGAGAGTGATGTGCAGGGCTGGGGCCCAGGCTCCACGTGCGGCTCTTGGCCATGGACGAGCAAGTGCAGTGTGGTGGTGAAGGGCCCAGCACATGATGTCGCAGGCCATGCGGCCAGGATGGGCAGGCGCGACGGTTGGCAGCTTGTGCGATGCAGCCACAGTTGCATGCGGCCGGGCAGGCGCGACGGTGCGGGAGGCAAAAGAAAAGGCGCGCGGGCGAGGTTGAGGGCCGCACGGCGCACCGAAGGCGAGGGCGATGGCGATGGCGATGGCGATGGCGAGAGGATGGCGCGCTGGATGGACGGCAGGACGACGAACGCTGACGAGACGTATGGGGAAGGAACCACCCCCACGGCGCGCGTGGGGAAGGCGCGCTGCGGAACACCACCACCAACACCACCACTCTGCAGCGCATATGCATCCCACACTGCCCGTCACGCACCGCTCCACGGTCGCCACAGCGCCGCGCCGCGTCTTCTTTGTCTGCTGCACGCCTGCGCCCGTCTGTCCACGGCTCGCTGGCACGCTACCGGCAGCGGTGGGGAAGCCCTCGCGGCGTCGAGAGAGCTTGGCGCGAGCCTGCCGAGATGATGGCGTGCAGACTGCGCATCTGGCGGACATATCCTCCGGCGGGACAGGCCACCGCCCAGGCCCGCGACGCGACTCGACTCGACCCGACTCGGCGACGAGAGCGAGGCCTCCTCTGGCAGCGCTGGCGCCCGACGGCCGTCCCGCAGGCCTCGAGCACGCGACGCGACGCGACAGGCATGCGACGGCGACGGCGCCGACAAGGCCAATGGCCGGCGCCATCACGCGCAAAATGCACCGGGCGCCCTGTCCCGTTGCACCATGCGCTTGCCTCGCTTTGGGCTCGAAGAAAAAGCCCACTCGTGCCCCCTCCCGCGTTCCGCGCAGGGGCGGCGCTCCGTGCAGTAGCCTGCGTCCCGTGCCAGCGCGTCCTGGGATGCCCCGGCCGGCGCCCTGCTGTCACCGCCCAGCGCCTCTGCCTAGCGCGCCCGGGTCCGCCATGTACTGTACTTTTGTGCTTGCAGTGTGCTTCCTGGCGGGGAGCTGGTCCAGACAGGGGCATGCCCACCGTGCTTCTTATTAGCATGATTTGCTCGCTCCCCGTCACCACTGCAGCGTGCAAGCCCAACTCACCGCATCTTCACACGAGCTGCGCCTGCGCCCAACACCACCTTGCGGACCCGCCTCGAGTTCCATCCACATCCCTTCTTCTTCGTTGCTCCTCCGACTCCGCTGCTGTCAGCTTCCCCAACTGTACTATGGCCGTCTGATCTTACTGTTGCCCGCTCTACCTCCATTCGAACCCTGTGGTCGAATCATCCAGTCCCATCCGCTGCCCCATACCAGCTACTGTGTTGTCCGCAGCGGCGACACACTTCACCTCGTGCAATCTGGCTGCCCAAACACTCCCCGCTGTTCCAAAACCCCACAGTCCTTACGCTCACTCGTTTCAACGTCCATTGACACCGGCCCGGACACCTGAAAAGCAACATTTGGACCGTCCCGTGCTTCCTCCCAGGCTCGACATCCCCGAGGCAGACCGTTCATGGTGGGCCCTGGGCGGCCAGCGGGGCTTTGACGGACAGCTCCCTATGTCGACGCCAACGGGGGCAGCGCACCAAGCACACACCGGAGAAGACGGGCCCCGGCGGCTTATTCAGACTACTCCCCAGGTGTCACCAACACATCCCCACCCGATCGTACATGCGCTGCAGCGGGACAGTCCTCGAGATGCATCATCCAGCGCTTCACTTTCGCTGCCCCCGCTTCGCCAGATGTCCAGCACCCCACCTCTGGGCGAACGGAGGCCAGGAGGTCCATTGGGAATGCATTCCATCCTGAATCCGCAGGCAGACTTGCTCGAACAACACCGAGGCCAAAGGCGGAGTGCATCGCATGCGGAGCTCCCGTCACCTATCGAGCACTTGACCCCACCCAACCTACCATCCATTAGCCGTCCGACCAGTGTTGAGTCCACTCAAGACGAAACGGTGCCTGCTAGGCAGTTCCAACAGCCTTTTCACCCACGGAGGGGTCCGCTGTCCCCCACCATACATCGCACCCAGAGTCTAAGTGTTCTGAATCCTCCGACAGGCACCATTGACGCTCATCAATCTCCCTTCATCTCACCGAGCGGACGACCGTCCGCCATGGATTCGATAACATCGCAGCCAGCGTTACCCACTCCCCCCGTCGTAGGGATTGGTTCTCGCGCTGCCTACTTCCCTACTGCTCCAACCCCGCCCCCAACCATGGTTCGCAACGACCTTCGACGACCGAGCATGGGTTTTCCTCAATCCGGGAGTGCCAGTCCCATCGCAGGATTTTCTCCATACAGCCAACCAGCTTCTGTCGCATCGAGCCAAGTCGATGCTGGCAGCCAACACCAACATCACTACGTACCCGCTCCGGGTCATGCGCCAATGCAGGAAGCCCACCAAATACCTATGGCTGTGGATACGGACCGTGGTCGGATATCCATGGCTCCGACAGGTCAGAGTAGCATTCAGATTATGACAATCAAAAGCCAGCAGGGACATCATGTACAAATTCCTGTTGACGTTCAAGCTGCTTCTAAGGTTGCTGACGAAAAGAGGAAGCGCAACGCTGGCGCCTCGGCACGATTTCGCGCACGTCGAAAGGAAAAGGAGCGCGAAGCCTCCATGAGCATTGCGCGCTTGGAACAACAGTTGCGCGATGCTCTTGAAGATAGGGAATTCTATCGAAACGAGCGAGACTATTTCCAGAACCTAGTCTACCAGCAGCCTGGTGCGGACCGACATTATGGACGACCCACGTCACCGCGATTGAGGCGGCCGTCCGTTTCTCACTCAAATGCTGCATCATCTAATACCGGCGGCGGCTCTGCAGGGTCGCCTTATTCCGCATACGATGACGACGATGTAGAGTCAGACAGGAACGTGCGAAGGAGAACTAGTACGTACCATCCTCCGCTAGGACAGACAGCTGCACCATTGAACGGCACCGGGCCCCCGTCTTCAACTCATCCTGCCGCTACGTTTTCTTCAGTGAACGCCACAGCCGCCGGTATGTCGTCTCATAGGCAACCACAACCACATCATCACTATTCAACCCAGCAAGCGCAATTGCATGATCCGTTCGCTTCTGACCCAGCTCGCTACGAGCAAAGGAATTGGGCACCGGCCCCTGGCCAGTTACGGGAGAGCAGATGATGGGCCCTGGCACACTGGCTTGACCATCGTATGGGGACATGCAGTCTTGCGTTCACTTTTTCTTTCGAAGTTCTGATACCCAAAGTTCACGAAAAGTGGCTTTTGCATCTTTAGCAACGCACCGGGTGGCTCGATTTTGTCTTGGTTTCCTTTTGCCGTTGTCTGACACAGGCCTGCAAGTACTGTACATTCTCTACTTGTCTGGCCAATGTCTCTGACGGCGCCATCATCATCATCATCATCCATCTTTTACATCATATAGAGCTCTTCCATTAGAGTCCATTTCCTCACGGAACCTGTCAATGTTTACCAGACTGTCTTTAGCAGCATAACTTCTTCAGTTGCCATGTAATCTAGCATAGCTGAGTCGAGCGTCATCAGCACGCACAAAAGTATCACAAGCGAATAATATCTGCTTTGCTGGCTACCAGAGCCAAAAGCAAGCAACCAAGCGTTTCGGCCGCATGCTACGTCCTAGCCATCACTCATTTTTCTGATACGAACCACTATTTTAGCACAGCCTCAGGCGCTTTGCCTACCCAACCTAACGGTTGCGATCTTAACCCGAACGGCGGGTTGCACCAGATCTGCAGCTGAAAGTCAAAGCACAGCATGATCGTATCTTCCCGTTGTACCGCTCCTCCACTTCCGAGAGAAGTGAATTTGGGCCTTTAAAATACAACGCAACTGGGTTTCGGACATTGGTGTAGTACGTGTGCAGGGTTTAGGTAAATCCCGAGGGCGCGGCACGGTATCGCTTTCGCATCCGCAAGTCAGCGAGCCACCTTTTTCGCGATCCTGCACTAAACGGTTGCTAGATTGATCGACTCACGAAACAAGACTCGGGGAGAGGCTTCGTAGAATGGCAGATTCTTCAGTCCGAGACTGGGGTTTAAAATCCGGGCAAGCGCTTGGAATCCATACTGCTACTGGCAAATCCATATTGGTTGTCACAGCACTCCGTTTGGGTTACCTGGACGCTGTTTCGGGGGACGGCGTCTTCAATAAAGGAGCTAGCCGATCGATCAACATCGTACGATGTGCGCACTCACATAGTATTGATACCTCGTTGATCAATAATGACTGGGGTTTCAGTTGCCAACTAGGTATGTTTTGCAGCTCTTTATTCCCCTGATGCATGCCATAATCTGCGTAGGCTATTCATGATCGTCAGGGATACTCAGTCAAATATGTCATGAATTCAGACCGTCCGTTCGCTTTAGAGTCCCTTTTGAAAAATGACACATTCTTTATGCAGCGTAGAACTGAATTGTGCAATTCCATTTTTGCCGCTCCTGCCCATCTCTTCTAGACCCTCCATACTCTCGAATCATTAGGATGGCAGTTCGATCCGAACTCTCGCGTTGTAGCGACTACGATCGCGAGGCGTCTGCGCATCACCTATTCGCCATTTGCGCCAGCCGCACGGAATTGTACTCCCGCGACGACTGTAATTTTAAGGTTTCGCGAACGTGTCGCTCCCTGGCACTAAATCGAGAGTTCGCGTGGGTTTGAGCTTCCGGAGCTGTGTCCGGTGCGGGCCGCTGGGTCAGTTAACGTTGGCAGACACGCGCATGTTGGCACGGACTTCGACTCGCAAGTGTGCCGAATACCCAGTACAGCGTCGAACAACAGCTGTTGTCAAAGTCGGGACCAGCGCTGCAAAAGATTTTGAAGGCTCTATCGCATAATGCTCGTACTCACGACTTAAGCACCAACGCAGAGTAATGAGAACCTTTATGGATTGCTGATCTGATCTGCGCCTGGCGGCCCAAGTGTCCGTTTCAAAAGGACCGATTGAGGCAGGGAGATTCCCTTTACATTCACATCTAGCGTGAGAGATGGTTCAACGCGGCGGGAAGTCAAAACGGTGCTGGACAGACGACGGTATCCCGGCCGGAGCGACCATCAGCTCCCCCGTAAATTCTGGTGTTAGTGTTTACGAATGAGACCGAGCAGGATGTCACGCCCATGATGCCGGTATATTAGACAACATCCGACAGATCGTTGTTGCGAAATGAGCCCGAAACAAGCCCTTGCTCTCCAGCGGAATCCATGCAGACGTTGTCCCAAGGAAAGGATAGATTAGGCGATCCTGTGCACTGGCATTCCAGGTTTGTGGGTGCCCCGCGTGGCACGCCGAGTAGGCCAAAGTCGGCTGTGCTTCCCCGTCAACAACGCAACACGACTTGGACCCAACACTTTCTTCATATACCCTTTTGGTTTTTCACCTGGAGAAAGGGTGCAACGAACGCGCATGCGCCGGTAGCAATACCGCTTCCCCGCAGCACCTAGCCACACCGCTATTCTATACGTCGGCGGAAAAGGCGCCGTGAGTTAGCCCATAGTCCGGGGTATTGAGCCCGATTTTCACCGTTCACGCTTACCGCCATACGGATCCTCCCCATGGATAGCTACGGTCCCTAAACGGACATCAAGAGCCCCAAGATGCAAGCATGTGCGACCGAAACAGATCAGGCCCAGAAGATTTGACATGTCCATGTGCCGTCACGCGACTGCTACAGCGTCGGACCAGAGCCATCTGCGGGTGAAGGGAAGAGTCTCCAAGACTCTTTGAGAATCCCCGCACCCCATTACTCGTGCCGCGCCCTTGGATCTGGATAGAAACGTCTTGTCTTACCTGCTTGTGGACGACTGACTGTATTGTTGACTCGGCGTCCAGCTATAATATGTCAAACTATTCCTTGCGAGCCTGCAGGACGGCGACCGCTCTCGGGCCGAACCTGTAAAGACGCAGGCAGGCATTTGTCTACTCGCGATAGCCATCTAGCTGCTATAGTCCGACGTATGCATGTCCGTTCCGACAGCCACAGGTCTAGTGCAATCATTTCACCGCACCGTGTCCCACGGTGCTACCACGACACGTGTGTGTCGACTTTACCGCCTTTTCGTCGAGGGCATGGCCACGCGCACGAGGATTATCCGCCTGACAGGCCCTCTGTCTCTAGCGGCGCATATGCTGACAGCAGGATAACACGCTGCCATATTGTTGCGCCTTTCTCCATCTGCGCGACGCATTCACCGAGCGAATGCCGTGCCTGGGACATCCCCCTCCACCCCGCCAGCCTTCCTCTTCCGGCTCGCCCATGGCCGCTGCAAGACCCCCACCCCCCGGCAAGCAGCACCGCGCGGTTCAAATGTAACACGGCATCGGCTCTAGCTCCCCATTGTAAATGGAGCTGCACGGCCAGCGCAGCGCGACGCAAGCAGATCCCTGGAGACGGACTCGAGCCCTGGATGACGTTGCACAAGGACTCGAGGCGGCGACAAGGAATCTGGTGCAGGTAGCAGGGTCGAGTTGGCGCTTATGCATGTGATGGGGAACACGCGGGTCGGCGTCAGATTGGGGACCTTGCGTCTTGCTTGCGTGCCCTCCCGTGCCGATGGTCGTACGGCAGCTAGGCGGCTTCGGACCAGCCGTTCGCGAATGAAAACACGGGCTGCTTGATTGCTTGCGCGAGAGCGTGGCTGGCCGGTAATTTCAATGCAATTTGCGACTGCGGATTCCGCTCGCCGTGTGCTTCGCGGGGGCGCTATTGGGCCGTGGGCGCAACGGCAGATTGGCGAGTACGTGCAAGCACCTGGCTGCAGCCTCATTATTATGGCCACAGGCAATGAATCGAGTGCTGCAGCACCCGACAAGCGCGATTCAGATCTCCTAAAGCAGGCCATGCAGCTTCGCTTGACGCAAAGGAATCGTCTCACCTGCGGAACTGGCCCCAGACGTCCGCCCAACACCATCCATATGCAACCACCCAGGATGCGCGCCGATCCGAACAGTCCACGGCCACCCATGCCCGGAACAAAAGCTTGGGCATCAAGGCACGCCACCCCGCCAACGCACAGCACGATGCAACGCATGTCAGCTGGCTGGATGTGATGCGCTGCAGCTCTTCTCAGTCATGTGAGCGGGACGTTCCCTCGTTGCCGAAGATCCAACAATGCGCGCGCATCTGCCAATCAGAAAATTCAGCACTGCACTGCGCACGGCGTGGGCAGCGGTTGGCTGTTATTATGCTGCACAGGCACTCGCTGACACTTTTCCCCTTTCGCACGCAGCCCTTCCGTGCAGGATTATAGTTCTGTGAGATATAATGTGCTATACGTGCGGATCCATGCCTCCCACGTCTTGCTAAAAATAGCCTAGGCTCAGGGTACCACGAGTCCGAACGATGAAGTATTTGTTTGTTTCTCCCTCCCAGCACGTGTAACGGTTAATCTCAAGCGAACGGCATATTCTGCACCGATAGCGGCACGGCCGTGATAGACAACGGCGGGCGCCACGTTTGCATTTAAGGGTGCGCAGCCAATGCGCGACGGGTATATTGCTATCGATGTTCCACCACGCACGCCTCGCGCGCCAAAGTGCTTGAATTCACATGTGCACAGCAGGCGCCAGCAATCTATCATGTGGAGATTGGCGCCGGTAGCGGACCGTCTCGCGAGGCTACACAGACGTGGAGCACATGGCGAAAGTCAGCCTGGACCGCGCGCGGCTCGGAGCGCACCGCTCCAAGGTTCCTGCGGGCTGGAGATGGTGTGTATTTCGCGAAGCCCTGCAAGGCTGCCGCGTGTAACCTCGGGCCTAAGGCATATTTTCCGATTGCGAAGGCGCGTGGTCGTGCCACAGCTTCCACGAAGCGAGTGTGCTACAGCTGTGACGGCGAGAAGGTTCAAAGGGTGTTGGGCGGTGGGAATTCACCATTCCGTAAAGGGATAGTAGACTCCAGTGGCTGTTCTTTTGTAGCATTTCAAGGCCAGCAATGAGGCGTGACCCAGCGTGACCCAGTGTGGCTGTTTCTGGAGGGGGGACAACATTCGCGGGGACCCGTGGCTGACCCGACGTTCCGCATTGAATGCTCCAAATCTGGGTCTTCAAGGTCCGCACAGAGTGGCTGAATGGATGCACGTGGCGTATACGACAGCGTACTTTCACCCACCCCCAACACCGAACCGCATGCGAATGTTCTGTAACTGGCGAAGAGCAGTAGGCGACAGCGAGGATGCAGCTCCTCCCTCGCTCCGCGTCTGACGGAAAGCTTGGTATTTCTGGTGCTCATCGAGAAGCGTGTCGATGAGGGAGAACTCGCCAATGATGCACTGGCCAGAGATGAGTACATCAAGCGCATCTGTCTGAACTCCTTCCGAGGACGACAAGAGCGCGTCTTCCTCATCCGGGTCTATGCCGATATCAGACAAGGTATCAGTGCGGCGCAAAACACCACGCTCTTCCGCGTCGGCATCTTGCTCGCGCGCAGCAGTGTCCTCGGGAGGTTGCTCCGTGCTTTCCTCATCGTTCGCACTGGTCTCTGTGCTCCCTGCGGATGTTTGCGCGAGGGTCTTCTTGGCTTGCCGCCGCTTCACGTGCACAGAAACCATAACGAGCTGCAGAAATAGGATGCAGGTGTCCAAACCTGCAAGCTTCCATTTGCTAGTTGGCCCGAGCTGTCCGATGAAGTCGATCATCAGCCCGCCATGCAGATAGCCGCGCGTATCCTCGCCGGCGGACGGGGCGGGGTATGTTGTGTGCAACAGGAAGTTGATGGCGAAGCAGAAGAGGATCAGAGGTAACCATGGTTTATGCTCATCATGCTGGCGGTGCAGGCCAATGTCGGGAAGCGGGGTGAGCAAAGAGCCGTGGATTATGGCGCGAACAGCGAACCAGAAGAACGAGCAGCTACACAGGTCAGCATGCGGAGGTACACGCGAGGTTCTAGGCATGTGTACTCCAGATGGTAGAGCGTGATAAGCTCCAGGAACACGAGCGTATCTAGCTCGCGGAGCAGATGGTCGAGAAACACAACCCGCTTCCGCTTAGCATCTAGCCGTCTCTCCTTCATGCGCTGCTCTCGCTGGGCAATGTCCTCGTCGAGGTCAATGTCTGCTATGCCGTCGTCGTTGTCCGTATCTGGGTCGGCAATGCTGCGGCGGCGCTGGCCCGCTCGCGAGGACTCGGCCTCATCGTTCATTGCGCGGCGAGGCTAGAGGATGCGCAGCTGGTCCGGTCATCAAGGCGCGACGAAGAGGCGTTGTCGGCGTGTATCTCGGGATTAAGGCGAGGTTGAGGGCGTGCCTGGAGGGAAGCGCGTCGGCGGTAGGAACAACGTCAGTGCCGACGCGCCGAGAGTGGTGAGATAATCCATCTATGCAGCTCCACCATCGCGGCCGACGTCCAACGACACACGCTCAAGCTCCTCCAGAAAGCGCAGCTTGGCTCAGAGGGTCTAGACAAGCCCAATTCCGCATGTGCACCCTGTGAAACGGGACCACAGCTTCCTACCCACCGCACCCAGCCCACGCGACACCTCCGCCACCTCCGCACCACCATGTCAGGACCGCCGCTGCCGGGCCCAAACAGCGCCCCGCTGCCCTCGTCCTTTGACGAGAACGAGTATGTTGCACGGCGTCCTCAGCATGCTACATTTTGACCTTAATTCCCAACAGAGACTTTTACAATGAGAACCGCCTCGACAAGATTTGGCGCCGCCTCCGCGAGGAACCCCTCGTCCCCTTCGGCTGCGCCCTCACCGTATGGGCCATCGTCGGCGCCACCCGGTCCATGCGCAAAGGCGACCACAAAATGACCAACTTGTTCTTCCGCCGACGTCTGTACGCCCAGGCCTTCACCATCGCCGTGCTGGTCGCAGGAAACGCCTATTGGCAAAAGGACCGCGCCAAGCGCAAGGACTACGAGAAGCTCAAGGCGGAGAAGACCAGGATGGAGAAGAGGGAGCGCTGGTTGAAGGAGCTCGAGATGCGCGACGAGGAAGAAAAGGCCTGGAAGGAGAGACTGGCCAAGGGCGTGCGGAGAGAGGGCGACAGTCTGACCGATCTCGTAAGGGAGAAGACGGAGGAGCTGAAGAACTTGCGGGGTGGCAAATAAGCAAGAAGACAAAGAGATGGACGGATCGACGATGTGACTCAACTCGCGAACGACACCAGCGTTCGTTGTACATACTATCAGGCGTGTAAGAGTATTGGTTTGGTCTGCAAAATGCTTTGGGGAAGGATGGTAATGGCACATTCTCTACTTGCGTTTCCCAGTCATTCTTTTATTGAACGAGGAAATCAGTGAAAACATTACATTTCATCGTCTCGCAGCTTGCAGTACGCTCATATATGCTTACGAGGAGCACAAATACAAATGTTAAATGTCAAAGGTGCACTTAGTGATTAGGCTTACATCCAGTCACTAGTCCAAAAAGCAATCCACAATATCACAAACTTTCCTTTAGCTATGTAGAGCCGACCGCCTCTGCATTCAATTACGAAACTTCCGTCGTACCACACCGGCAGACTTTGCACATCAAAAAGAAGTAGCACAACCCTGCGTTAAGGCTTGATATTCCACACAAGAACTGACAGACATCATGTCAGCAGTACAGCCGCCACCTGCAACTACTGCGCCAACATATCCTTCACGTGACTTTTTCTAACCCGCAGCATAAAGAGTTTCGTTATTGTTTCGAACATCTTCACCCTGACGGTTTGATAGCAGACTCTCCTTCCACTGGAAAATCTACCGCCTCAGCCACGAGTGCAGCCTCCCGACCTGAGATGGGTGGGACTTCCATCACTGGCTCCACTGCTCAAACTATGAACTCAACCGTCACCCAGTCGACCACTGCTCAGCCTCGTAGTATTACCGCTAATCCACTGTCCATCTCGGCTCTGCATGCACCTCTTCCTCCCAATCTACCAAGACAGTCATCCAGCCGACGCTAGTGAAATTACGGGGCTCATCCTCAACGCGCCCAAGTACGATACAGTGGACTTGAATACTTGCAGGATTCTCAGGGTTTTCTCGTTCATAAATCGCAATTGACATGCAATGACCGAGCCTGGGTCTCGGTAGCCCTCCATGTCCTTGTGGCCAAGTCCTCCTACATCAAGGGCGAACTCGTAAGTGAAATGTCCACCTCTGTTACCCTCCAGTCATCATCCTGCAATGGATCCAATCTGATTTCTCCCGATTCTCCCTGTAGACAAAACACAGCTACCAGTGGTGTTACTGTAAACGTTTCCTGAAGAAAGTTGAATGTTCACGTCGAGGACAGTGGAGATGTAGCGGTGAGTCATTGCGCCATTCAAAACCTTTAAGTCATGATCTGCCGATAAGTCTGGATATGCCCACGACCAAGATGGACCTATGTGATCAATGAACGTCCATGGGCTGGGACCCCAGATAGAGACTTGCAGCGATACTCGTTCGTCATCGTGATGTTGTCACTATGTAGAGTGCCATAAATCATCCGGCACAGAGCGCATGGAAGTTCCTCGTTCCACCAGCCCGCCAGGTACTCATCGTTGGTGTATGAATCTCTTGGGCTAGGCCTGCAAGCGCCGCAAGTCTATCACTCTGTTGAGTGATGTGACTTGTACAGTAAGTCTAAAAAAGCGATTGCCAAATTGATGGCATCTCCATTTGTAATTCATTGGTCCAGAATTTGCAGTTAGACCATGGTGTGTCAGAATCCATACCGGCACTGGTGGGCATCCGAGGGAACCCTGTAGGATATGTTTCGCACGCATGTAACGTGCGGCACTCCCAGAATAGCTGCGGTGAGAAATGTCACGTGGGAGAGCTCAGAATTTGTTCTTAAAAAAACCCTTCCCGGCGATGGTAATCAGCCCTGGATCTAGCAAGGTGGTATGTATCTTCCTCCATAGAGTAGACATAGTGACGTTTGTGTACTCTCCACTGGATGCGTGTACTGTACTGTGTCATCATGCGTGGGTCGCGGCATTTATACAAATCAGGAGAGTGATTTTGCATACCGAGTCTCTGTTGACTCGTTTCATGACAGAAGACTCTGCCATCCAATCTTCGGGTGAGCCTCGCAGAATGTAGAGAGAAACAATCCAGAGGAAGCTAATACCCAGTCGACGTGTGAGCATGATAGTATCTCAAAACGTAAGAGAGATCTTTCATCGATATAGCCCGCATCAACTATTTTTTGTTCTACGTTGTTAGGCCAAGTACCGTCTTGGCCGCCCAGACATGGCTGATGGAGGTATAGAGGGGTGGAGATATCTGTTTAGACAGGTCGAAATTACCACTAGTCTAGACTCCACGGCAGGCCAGTTATGGCCGACATCGATCAAACGTGTTGGCAGCCAAGATCTCTGGTTCCGAGCGCGGCAGTCTTCATGAGTACTGACACAGTCGAGAAACCAGCGTATGGCAAGAAAGTGGCACTGATCAGACACTGGATCCGAGTGCATAAGTTTAGCTGGAGCTTTAACATGCCTGGGGATGTTTGGTTTTGCGCCTCAGTACATGCGCTCTGATCAGATTGGGATTGACTTACTTGCTTAAGATCCCAGTCAATGATTAAAAGGTCAGGGTGCACAGAACCATCCACAATTGCCCAATAGTCCAACCCGTTATATTAGTCCTCATTTTTCCCCGCCAAAGGATGAGGCAGATAATAGCACTCTCAACGTTCCCAACCTTGCGGCGAAGTAATTTAGTTAAATTGCTCCATACAAGGAACACAGGTGGCACCCAGCGTGTGCTGACGCTAGAATGTCTTTTCTGAGTCGGCGATAGCGTGTCCTAGTTGCATCAATAGAAGTGTCTGAACCCAACTTTTTGTCGGGTGTCCAAACTGTTCTCCGCATGAAGAACACCGTGACATCGTGGATAACCACAGTATCTTCGTGCGATATATCGTTTGCGTATAATTATTGCGGCTAATCTGTTGCGTACGTTAAAGCTCGAGAAATGTGTACTTTCCCGTGTTACAAGGGTGACAGATAACACAGCTCACTGCTGGCGATGAGATCGATACGTGGTGTAGCTGAGCACGGCCGATCACAACCCCGCCAACATGCTCTATATTCATCTCTTGTTAGCAGCCGACCTATTCTGGGTGTAGTGTGTCATTGACCCTTCCGGCTTACAAGAATATCGAGAATAGGTAGAGTAATGATTGAATATTATGATAGCTTTGCAACCTAGTCACGCACGAAAAATAGCACCAAATCCCAAGGATCTCCAAGAACACTATTTTAGGGAGTCCAGGTACAATCGAAAGCAGCTCAATCACTAGGCCTCTTTTTATGGCGGTTAATTTCTTACTACCTGCGTGAATTGATGTATGTACCTATGTTATGGTATCGACAATGCTTTCAGACAATCTGATCGCAATGTCCGTTACACCGGGGAATTATTACTGCCAGTCTACCACGTAGCTAAAAGTATCGATTCCCTACGTACAGGCGATCCAACCAATGACTGCGAAGTCTTTTGGCCGAACCTAGTTGATTTCGAGACCCTGAAAAGGTATAGTATCTCAACGGACATAAGCTTCCATCAAATCAAAGTGTACGCTTTGTTAAACTAGAACATGCTCTCCAGCAACATGAGCCAAAGCTCAAGACTTCAACATTCCATAGAGAGCCACCATGATCATCGCCGCCACGAAGACCATAGTCGCACAATCGGACAGGAAATCCACGTAGCCCTTCTCCATGTTCTTGATGGTCTTCTTCAGCGTCGTAATCTCCTCCTTAAGTCGCGTGATTTCGACAGATTGCCTACGTCCATGTTGAACGTGCTGCTCTAGCGCAGCAAGATCTTGGAGCAGATTGGTGTGTCGACACGGAGCTGCGAAGAGTAAACGGCGGCACAATGGACAGGTTTTGTTCATAGGCTTGCTCAGCCACTTGCGGAGGCACGCGGTGTGGAAGATGTGGCGACAGATACGGATCCGGATAAAGAGGCCCTCCTCGGGCTCATCCGTGTCGCCGAGCTCCTCCGTGTCGTCGAAGTTGAGATTGTGCCTCCCAACGCTGAAGACAACCCGCCAATGGGTGACGAGGGAGTTCAAGGTATCCTGCTCTGCAATGTTGAACACAGTCGTACCGGCGGCATGAACTGTACCCATGGTAATGATGCCCAAGTCAGAATGAGTGTCCGTGATATTCGCAGTGAATGAGGACTCACTGCCCTGTAGATCCTGATCGTCCTGGACAGGGGCAAATTCATGGCCATCCTCAGTCGTAGGCGAGTCATGCGGAACGAGTGGCATCATGCAGATGGGACAGCTATTTTCGCGGTCCTCAGGAACCTCGGAGAGTTGCTCTACACCAAGCCAGATGAAGTCTTCGCGAGTCGGATAGTCAGCTGTAGCCCTAGGCATGGTTGAGGTTGGAGCTAGTGATACATTTGGGTGTCTACACAGCGGAGTGTCACGGCATGATTGATGTTCTTGTGGGGTATGGAGAGAGTATAATGGTAAGTGAAGAGAACATTTGGCCAGTGTAAAGTTACGAGCTTTTCACCTTCAAACCCCTGAAATTCATAGTCACGACGTCACACATTGGGATCTTACAGCGCTCTGCCCAACTAAGTCTTCGCTGTACTGCTGCACACAATGCTCACTAACCTACAACAAAGGCAATGCTAAAGCGCGTGCTAGGAAATCCATCACGATGCCTTCACAACGACACTTCAGGCTCGTGGGATGATAACAGTATATACATGCTTCCTCTGCGGTAAAGGAATTCACACAAGGACCAGCGAACGAGAAAACAGCCTTTGTAGAGCAAAGGAGTCTTTTGCATTTCGAAACTCGAATCTCGTCATCCCCACGATTACGTTGAGGATGGCTCTCCCCACCTAATCGGAATTCATTGAGAACGAGGTGCGTGATTGTGGGGCTCCCGGCGAGTTCCAGTGCACGATCTGCTTGGACAACCGCGAGGACGGAGTGGTTCAGATTGACCACGATGGTAGATGCTGCTACTTCCATCGAGAGTGCCTGACCAGTTGGTTCTCTTCAGGCATTAATCAACGAGGCAATTTGTGTTCGACTATCGGCATGCTGCATCGGCCATCATTCGAGCGGTGGCCCAAGAAATTCTCTCTTGGCCAGAGACCGGACCGGAAGCTACGCCGCTCCAACGCCTTCTCACTGTTTGGGCGTTGAGCTTTCACCATTGTACCCCTAGAGAGATCGATTCCGATCTGACTGTTCTATTCGGGCGTATCAACTTCCTCAAGTCGCGATCTAAATGCGGCGCCCTGTCGCGTGACGAGCGACGGCAGCTATCCCTCCGGGCCACGAGAGATGCATTCCTCTCTGGCTCGCATGCCGGCCCACACGCTAGTCCCATTGAAGTCGCAGAGGGATTGCTTGCGTTGCTGAATCGCAGCCAGGCACTGGTCGCACAAGCTGGAGCGCTGCGTGGCGACCATGATGGTTGTCTTCTTGCTCCGCCCGTCCCTCGGCTGCAGCTACCTGAGCCTGATCTTGGTGAAGACGATCTTCGGCAGGTCAGGCTGGCACTCGCAGGTCTGGAGAATCAATTCGTAGTCGTCGCTCGTTCACATGTGCAGCAATATTCGGGAGGACTAGATCCTCGTGTTCTCGCCAACCGCGCACAGAGGTCTTTTCGAATGATGCAATAACATCCATGCCTCACAGTCTTCTCACCTCCTCGTTCCCGTGATCATCTTTGTTCGTTTGCTGATTCTGACTCGTTCGTTCCACCGACCATCGAGCATGGAAAGCATGGCTGAAGTGGAGATGACTGCAAGTGGGAGCAAGAGAAGGCGTGGCACGACGGGCATTTAGTCGTGTGCCTGGAGAAGGAGCGACACTGCCCCACCTGCCTGCAGGATGCGCCAGCGGCCCGAGGCACCCATGTCTTCCTTTCGCTTGCTGGCCTACATGGAAGGATTCTGTTCCCCAGCTCACGACAGCCAAGACTTGCTCAGGTTCCTGACCTCACCCATTCTCTTTGGTCTGCCAGTGGACGGGTGGTGGATGTAAAGATGGACACTAAAGAGCTAGTCAGAGGTAGCGCGCCGACAGTCCAGCCGGGACAGGCCCACTAGCGACTCCTTTTCCGCAGCTCCACCACGTCGCGGCTCTGTGGCTGGCCGCGCGGAGACTCAGGGCGATCCGACACTTGCAACATGGCTCCAACTCCTGACAAGCCGCTGCGACGGCCTTCCTGCAGCGCATCTTGAGCAGCCTCGGACCTCATGTTGTTACTACCGCCTGCGTACAGCACCTGGTACTAATCGCCGCCTTGGAGACGCCGTTTGGCTCCGGTTCGCCCTCCGGTTGTGCCATTTGTCCTCGCGCATGTGCATCTTCACCTATGCCATTGTTGTAGGTCTTCTCGAACATGATTCTCAGACGGCGATGCGGCGCTTCGGACTGCCTGGCCTGGTTCTTCATCTCGGGCATCGCGCTCGTCTTCTTCCTCATATGCAGCATCCTGTACGGCACGCGCACCGAGAACCCCTCCCTCCCGCAAGCGGTGCAGGAGGTGCTCCCCGCCGGCCGCTGCCTCTGCCAGCAGTCGACCACGTTCAACTGCGAGTCTTGCCTGGACTGCGCCGCGCGTCCAGCAATCGTTGCCAATGCCACACACGCCCTGGAAACATGGGAGTTTGACTTCCGCCGCGACGGCAGCAACTACGGGCTGGACGAGGACCAGTGCGCAGCGGCGTTCCCCGGCCTGTTCGAGGACATTGAGCGGGCCAAGAACTTCAGGAAGGGCAGAGGCCTGGTGACACAGAAGAACCTGACGGATTTCGAGCTCACCAAGGGCATGGTGCGCGCCATGATCCACGACGGCCAGGTACGCTTGCCAGAGAGCGCCCGCACAATCCCTCGCTGACGCACATGCGATAGCTCTACATCCTGCAGACATGTCTCGTTGACAACATCAATCGCCAAAAGGCAGTCGCCTCGCTCGCCGCCCTGCACCGCGCCATCTCGGCTGCCCGCGACCGCCCCGCCATTGCCAACATCGAATTCGTCCTCAGCGTCGAAGACTTGCCCGCGCAGCCCGAAAAGCCCCTGTGGATGCTCGCGCGCCGTGCACAGGACGAGGACCTGTGGCTGATTCCCGACTTTGGCTGGTGGAGCTGGGACATGCCTGCGCTCGGCGCCTTCGACGAGGTCGCTGACGAGGCCATGCAGCGCGAACGCCTTGAGCCGTGGGACGCGAAGAAGGAGAAACTCGTATGGCGCGGCAAGCTGAACTTTGCCCCGAAGCTGCGCAGGGCGCTGGTCGAGGCTGCCAAGGGCAAGTCCTGGAGCGATGTTGGCCAGGTGAAGTGGGAGGATACCGAGTTCAAGGAGCCCGGCGCACACTTCTTGGGACCCGTGGACCAGTGCAGCTACATGTTCATTGCGCACGCCGAGGGTACGATGTCCCTAGACCCAGATTGGGATACAAGGACTGACAGATGCAGGACGCTCCTATTCCGGCGCCCTCAAATACCGCCAGCTCTGCCGCTCCGTCATCGTCTCGCACAAGCTGCAGTGGATCCAGCACTACCACTACCTGCTCCTCGCCTCAGGCGCCAAGCAGAACTACGTCGAAGTCGAGCGCGACTTTTCCGATCTGTCCTCCACCATGGATGACCTCTTGGCGCATCCCGAGAAGGCAAAGCGCATCGCCGACAACAACGTGAAGACCTTCCGCGAAAGATACCTGACAGGTGCCGCCGAGGCTTGCTACTGGCGTGCATTGGTACAAGCGTGGAAAGAGATTAGCTTCGAGCCTTCCTTATATGAAACGGTGGCAGACGGGCAGAACAAGGCGAGACAGCAGAAAAGAGGCGTGCGATACGAGACTTTCATGTAAGTCATCCTCTAATGTGCACTGAAGTAGGCACTGACAACCCCGCAGATTGTACGACTACGAATCGCAAGTAACATTTCCTCAGGTTGCGCAGTAAAACATAGAATGGGTGGTCATTTGATTAAGATGCATAGGCTTAACGCCGCTTATGGTCGCAACGTTGTCAGCGTTTGATATACCCTATTTCTACATTTGGGAAGGCCAATCTGTTATAGATGGATGCATATATTCTAGAAACCATTATACGTGTACACGATGAAAATACGAGTCATCGAATATCACCTTGAACATGACGTTGCTCACCAGCCTCTAAAGCCTACTCCTCTCCCTCAACCCCGGCTGCATCAGCTCCCCCAGCTTCTCCCGCACTTCCGGCTCCAGCCCCTCTTTCGGCGCCTTTCCACCATCCCTCATAACCCATATCTGCACAAATCCGCCTACCGCCTTTACCACGTCGTCCCCTTCCTTAAAGAAGCCCACCTCGTACATGACGCTGTTCTTCCCGAGCTTGACAACACGCAGGCCCAGCTCGAGCATCCCTGGATACTGTAATTGCCCGAAGTAGTCACAGTATGTGTTGGCGACGAGCGCCGTGCGCGGGTATGTGGTCGTGTTGTAGCCCACCCGCGTCATGAGGTATTCGTTGATTATTGAGTCAATTAGGACGCCGTAGATGGGGTTGTTGAGGTGGTGGAACATGTCGTTGTCGGCCCTGCCATTTGATTGTCAACACGCGTTCGATCCAAGGAGAGACCATAGTCACGTGAGACAAGTTCGCCCGCGTACAATCGATTGATCTGGGTTCTTACCATCTTGTTCGGTAATCCAGGCGATACGGATAGTCCTGCCGTTTCCTCAACTTTTTTGAGGCCAGATCAAGGCCCAGTGTAGTGTCTGGCATTTTGCAAATTGCGTCCCAGAATGAAGACGCTGGAGGGGTGCGATGATGAAGCTGGACAGCCGAGGTTGGTGTTGGACCCTATTTCTTGGCGCTGTGGCATTGCAGTCCGTCCACCACATTCGCAACCAACATTATGTGAGATACGAGCTATCATCTACACTTGCGTCTGATTTCTGAGGTTTCGACACCCTTCAATGAAACAAAAGCATATCTATCTACGGAACCCCAAATATGCGTTACGATGCAAGATGAATCGTCTGGTCCGTGGACATTGGAAGATGCGAGAATACGCTACGCCCGGGCGTGCTGAGCCATGCATGTCTAGACACAGTAGTACGCACAGATATCGATCAAATCAGCATTCTGCGCATGGTCACACCTCAGCGATGGCGGGCACCCACCTTGCCGCTGGTACAGTTGTAAATTGCTGAGCGAACGTGTTCGGCCTTTATTGCTGCTGACTTCGTGCGGACTATCAGTTCTTTCATGTCTGCAGATGAGGTCAGCGCAACATCGCACCCGCGTCATTTGGTTCAGGCAGCTGTTTTATGGTGAAAGAGTGGGATTCGGTTAACAGTGGCTTTGCTCGTATCAACTGGTTGAGGGAAAAGCGCGGTGCATTCTCGTTCCCGAGCCCATGGAGACAACCTTCTGACATAGCAAATTCTCTGTTTTGATACATATTAACGTGAACGGCAAGCGAACCGGCCAGGCAAGCGAGCCGGCCAGGCAAGCCGACCACCCCACCAAAATTGCGCGACTCTTTACTTTCAGCTGCAATGTCTCAACAACACAACAGAGAAATACTCCCTTATGAGGATAGAGTTATCCTAGCTATTCAAGCAATAAAAGAAGACGTGTCCTTAAGTGAGCGACGCGCTGCAGCAATCTATAACGTTCGTTGAAGCACCCTCCATGACCGACGCGCCGGAACGACATCACGACGCGATTCTCAAGCCAATTCGTCAAGGCTTACGAAGTACGAAGAAAACACGCTTGTTTAATACATAAGAAAGCCAGATGCGTGAGGATTTGCGCCTACGCTAGGTTATGTGCGCGAAATGGCTAACCAACTGCTTGCTGTACGCGGTGGTGGCCAGGTTGGCAAGAAATGGGCCAGCAACCTCGTCCATCGCAAGCCTGAGCTTAAAGCTCAATTAACTCGATAGCGTAATCGCCAGAGAGTCCTATGCAGCGATCCAGCGGTCATTAGCCCCTAGTTTGACCTTGTATAGAACACAAAGAGGAAGTATGGTATTCTAGATGAAGATACCTATAACTTTAACGAGACTGGCTTCACTATAGGTGTTGCAGGAAGCGTAAAGGTTGTTACTGCTTTAGAGAGACGCAATCGGCCTATAGGCGTTTAACCTGGCAATTGTGAGTGGGTTACGTTAATCGCAGGAGTCAACGCGAAGGGCTAGGCTATCCCACCCTTCTTCATCTTTAAAGCTAAGAACCACGATAGCTCCTGGTATTATGACATACCAAAAGACTGGCGTATTAGGGTTAGCGACAATGGCTAGATAACAAATAAGCTTAGTTTAGTCTAGTTGTAGTACTTTATTAAGCATATAGAGGCCCATACGGTGGGTAGCCATTGGCTACTTATTATTAATGGCCACGAGAGCCACAAGTCGCTTGCGTTCTAGGATCTTTGTAAGAAAAGCAAGATTATTACCCTCTATATGCCTCCACACTCGTCGTACATCCTTTAGCCACTTAATGTGGGGTGTTTTGCGCCATTAAAGCGGGCATATGGGAAAGAGATTAGAGGCTTGGCAAATAGTTACATCAACTATATTGAAAAGAAGGCATTCCTAGCCTCCTTAAAGGAGGTATTTAGCGGCTCGTTTTCAAAGAAGAATATCCAGTCAAGCTTCCAAGTAACTGGTATAGTCCCACACAACCCAGATGTTGTGTTATCTAAGCTTGAAGTGAAGCCTCGCACGCCTACACCTCCTACACCAACGGCTGCTAAATGGAACCCTAAAACACCAAGCAACGCCCGTGAGATAGAGGCTCAATCAACGCTTATTCGCGATTGGATTCGGCAGCACAAGAGCTCCTCGCCAGCTTCTATTATTGAAATGCTAGACCAGCTGAAGAAAAGCGCCCAGATGATGGTGCATTCATAGGCGTTGCTAGCAGGTCAGGTCGCACGTCTTGAGAAGGCAAATAAGGCTGCATCTGAGCGCAAACAACGCAAAAGGAAGTGGATACAGAAGGGTGGAGACCTATCGAAGGTGGAGGCAGATGAATTAGTTGCTGAACAGGATGTTCAGGCACAACTGGAGGGGGAAACGCGCGATGGTAGGTCTCGAACAGGTGCAGGCAGAGGTGGCAAAAGGCACTGCAAAAGCTGTAGGGAGGTAGGACACAACTCGCGCACGTGCAAGAAAAATACTATAGATTGTCTTGTATAATATAGTAGCTCGTTGTGGTGTTAGGTCATCTATATACAAAGGTGCGCAATCTTGGTAGGGTGGTCGGCTCGCTTGCCTGGCCGGTTCGCTTGCTGTTCACGTTATCCGCGGCGAAATAAATGACTGTAGGCTCAAGCCTACAAGCTATGTTTTCCGGTACCTTCGCGCTGCGGCAGATTTGGCAGAATGATGGGTTCTACCTATAGTACAAGGCTGACAGATGGCCTGTATGCGCGAGCTCGCCATACAGCACTGATACCCTGTAAAAATGTCCATCTAGACTGTCGAGGGCGATCTGTGGCAGGGGCTCTTCTGAGCGCAGGCCCCACCACACCTGATTTGGTTGCATACCAAGTCGCGGTACTAACAAACCTATAGTATCTCTGACTTCGAGGCCACTAGCTGGCACCCTGGGCGGGACCTGGAAGGTGTCCAGTCCCTTGGTGCGCAGCACGTGCGGCCCGTGGGGAAATGTAGGTGTGAAACCAGCTAGAGCTTATGCCTCTTAATTTATTCTGCTCACAGGGATGTAGAGCACTGTGTCCACTACAAAATCTATTTCATTCTCCCACAGTATAAAAATGAAGTCGCGCGAGTTGATGATGGTGCAGCGTGTAGACAGCTAGCAAAACAGCACATCTGGGTACTATACAAGTCCGCAGTTGCCAGTATCCGCCCAGCGCACGCATCTGAGAGCCTGGAAACAGTCAGTAGGTTCGTTGAACTTCGCCTCATGCAGATGGTGGCAAGAATCTCCCCGGGAGGGCAAAGTAAGCGTGTGCACACACGTGCGTCACGATCCATTCGCGCGACCTCCTCTCCATGCCATTGCATGGTCGTGAACTCGACTTGGACTTGCTCGCCCAGACCCTGCCGACACAGGCGGCCACGTCCAGGCAATGACATGAAGTGTACGAAATGGCAGTGCCGAACTTTGGGTGAGTGCGAATGTGAGAATGCATGGCTCTACCTATACCTCCGACAGCTGCCAGTGCGGCCCGTCGTATATCTACATACCATCTATGCCTTGTACCGGCACCCGAACATCATGTGCTCAGGCACGCCTCTAATGTCGGCATGTACGACGGCGCGAGCACCCGTCTTACGATACGAGGTACAAGCTGCGACCTGTGGCGGAGCCCTCATGTAGCGTGGGGTAAGAGGGGTCATTATCCAGCGCCCGCCTAAAACGGCAAAGACTGCTTCTTTAGCGCCTGCTTGTGCACGGGAACCCTTCGTAGGGCTGTTCACCGATATCATGCGCTGGTCAGCTTTCCATTTAAAAGTGAAGAAGCATCGCCCAAACTACCCTCACTGTCAAGTCCTGTAGAAATTCAACAAGCATATTAAATTACAAGTTGACTGAGGCCTGTGCCCACCAATTGCCATAGGTATCCTCTACCCGTAGTCCATCCGCAAACCATGCGCCACGATCGTTGACTTTGATCACTAGACGCTGCTTCCAACCAAGGCAATCGGATTCGTCTTCATAACAATCAGTATTAAAAAGCGCATCAGCAAACATGCCCTTATCCGATGAGGCTATCATCGCCCTTGTAGCACTTCTTGTGACATGCGCACCGTTAGCGCTGTTGCTTTTTCGCTTGTACAGACGTAGAATACGAAGACGTAAGGACACCATCAATAATCGATTGGCCAGTATCGTTATTGACATAGAATAATCTAGGTCATCATGATCTCTTTCTTCCAGTACATGCCCCGAGCCAGTCTTACCATCCAAGCTCTTCTCCTCACGCAACATCATCTTGGCCACAAGAAAGACGTGTCAGAGACGGTTGGGCATACATCGCACGCCAGCACACAACAGTAGAGACCATGTTCGTGATCGGGCAAGACAGCGGATGCGCGCGGTAAGTAATTTGAGACTCTGGTACAAATCATGGCATCATTTGGTTCCAAAACCCATGACGACATCTCTTCGAGGGCTTCCACCATGTCAGCCGCCCCGACCCGGCTACTACAAGGCTCCCGCAAGAAGCCTTTTTCTAAGGTCAGCATCTCCCTCCCTGGGATGCTGTTCATTGGGGCCAGTGTCGCGCCAGATATATAGAATGAGTCAGCGTTCGCATTTTGGGGCCTTCGTCCATGGAGGGTACTGTCTGTGCTTCAGGTCGTCCGTCTGGCTCCAGGCCAGAAAGCAAGTCCGCCGGTGGAGGAAGATTATGAACTGCGCTTCGAGCGCTTGATACGGGGACATGTGGAAAGACAATGGTGGGAAGATTGGGAGTGCGCAGCATGGGATCGGATGAATGCTTCGTAATTGCTGTTAAGGTTCCCACAGTAGCATTGTTTGCGTGATGGTAAGGATCGGGAAGGCGCGACGAGGTGGTAGCATGGGACGAGGATGGCTGCGACGTCGAGGAAGGCACGGTGGAGTTTAACAAGGCCATGGGGTTGATATGCGTGGCATCAGTTGCATTGAAGATGCCGAGAGGTACGTCGCTAGCGAAGGGCCCCATTGATGGGAGGTTGGCAGCGGAAGCTGCACTCATTTGGGAAGGGTTCGCATCCGCCCATTCGAAGATGTTGCGATTCAGGATGATGGGACTACGGCTGTGGTCGCCATCTGCCTCCGAGTCAAGGTCGCCGAAGTCGTCTAGCGGGCCAGCAAAAGAAGTCAGGAAGGACTCACGCAGAGCGAGGGGCATGAGATTGGAATTGGAAGTGGCGATGGATGTCAGGCTGGAAAAGGAAGTGTCGGAGGCTGAGTCTTTCGCTCTGGACGAGCTCGGAGAGTCTTGACTCGTAATCGAAGTGTGAATATGCGCAGTTTCCTGGTTCTTTCCCTTCTCTTTCTCCTTCAGCATTGCTTCGGCTTTTGGTTTGAGCTTGTATCCAGCCTTGGCAAACATCTCGGGAAATCGAATGCGAAAACGGTCACGCAGGTCAGTCGGCTGGCGAGTGGAGAAGCCAAGGTCCTTGTCGTCCCTCATCAAATGCCAGGATGATGCGTACTTTTCGAAACCCTTCAGCAAATTTTCATCGTCTTGCTCTGTAAAGGCACGACGTTCGCGTCGATTGTTTCTGGCGAACGAGCCGTGTATACCCATCTCGCGAAGCTCTGCCGGCCCTTTCCGATGGGTGTCTACGCGGTCCTTCCGATAGTTGTCTCCCCGGGGTTTCCGCAACGAGACGATGGTTTCCAGGGTTTCCTGCGCAACGGGATCTGGATTGCTTGACATGCTCGACGTTGTAGAGGACGTAGGCGTGCTCTGTGAACTATCGCCAGGGGAATCTCCCTTGCGCTTCGGCTTCCTAGCCTTGAGGCCTTCTCCTGGGCAGCATGTGCGAAAGCGGTCCTTTAGATCGACAGCAGTGCGCTGATTGAAGGTGAAGTCGGGGCACTGAAGAATCTTCTTCCAGCTGCCAATGCCAAATCTGCTGACGCCGAGCAGCAAGTCTTTGGTTTCATGCTCCGACCACTTGTTCCTTTTCCGCAGCTCTTTGGTCCCTGTCGTTGTTGTTGGCGACGACGCAGAGCGGGTGGCGGCTGCCCGGCTCTCCTCATCGCTCGCAGAGGCCGAGGCGCCCTTCGCTGGTGCTTCGGTCTGAGCGTCTTGTTGCGCGACAGCCGTGCGGTCCCCTGGAGCTGCGTGGAGCGGTGTTTCGGTGGGCTGCTCCTTCCTCCTCTCTGGGCCGTTGGTGCCCCGCAGCGGTGCGCCGTCGCCGCGGTCGCGCCCAAAGGCACCCGACTCGCTTGTGATGGGCGGGAACAGCCTGCTCTGCGCCTGCGGAGGCACCTGATGCAGGCCCTGCAAGAGCGGCGGGATGCGCGGTCGCTTTGTGCTCTTCTTGGGCTGCTGATGCGGCTTCGGCAGCGTCAGCAGCGAGTTCTCGGCGCCTGTCGGCGGCGGACCGTCTGCCGGCTCGTCGCCTCTCTTGCGCTTGAGTGCCGCCTGCTGCTGGGACGGGTCCAGCAGCAGGTCACTCAGGCGGCCGCTGAAGGGCGTAACCGTGTTCAGCACGCTCGCGATCGGGGCGCTGGGCTTCTGCCGCTTCGGCGCAGCCTCTTGGCTCGGACTGTGCTGGTGGCGGTTCTGGCTCTGGCTCTGGCTCTGGCTCTGACCAGGCAGAGACGCCGTCGTCGGGGCTGCGTTCGCGCGAGCATTTCCATGGTGGTTTGTTGTCGTGGGCTCAACGGGGTGCGGCTTTCGCGGGGGAGGCGTCCGCGAGAGCGCGGTGACGGTGGGCGAGTTCCCCAGCAGCGTCGCTATTCGGGGCTCCATGCATGTGTTGTGGCTATCGCATTCGCCTCTCTCGCCATTTGCGTGTCGGCACGCTCCAGGAGCCTGTTGGTGGGCCTACACATAGTTGGTGGTACCACCATGGAGATATCCCGGCCTCGGCGATAGTGGCCATGCTGATAACGCACGCTCACCATGTAAGCCCGTGATATGCATCTCCGAATGCCTCTCTCGACACCCGATTCTTCTTTTTGATTTGCACGTAGATCTCCTAGTCGAGGCCAAACACGATCCATTCCAGCTTTTCTACCTTCAGGTACAGTGTTTCCCCTCTTGTTTGCTCATACTACACAGATCCATGCCTCAACAGCTCCGCAAAGGCATCTTTCCCACAATTCTTGCCCTCATTCTCCCACATACTCCATAGCACGCTCAGATGAATTGTGGCCGTCATAATTTATCCAGAAGGTACCCTCACCGCACTATCCTCGTCAGAACCCGCCACGTCCATGCATATGCCTCCTTCCAATCCTCCGTCTCCTGACCCGCATCTCTCCGCATTCCAAGCAATTCCATGATCCTCGGATACGGCCCTACACTTTTCACAAAACAATCAGCTGCCTACTTCTCCCCCAGCGCATCCCACGTCAGGACGTGTTGCGCAAAATACTCCGCGCAATTGAAGCCCTCATCCGCCTTGCCAAGCCAGCACATACTCTGGAACGCCAGCCTATATACTCCGGAATTGTGATTAGATCGATGGGATCCCACCCCAGCGGCTCGCTCACCTCCGGCCGACCCGCCTGCAGCACGAGCTAGATCAGTGGATGACTCATGATTGTCCTCTTGCTCTCAGCCTTATCTTTCCAGAAGTACAGCATCAGCTCGTGCTGCAGGCGGATGAACGAGTCACTTTTGCAGCACGCAACGAACTGATTTGCGGTTCTCTTTGGTGATGCTTGGGATTGCCAATCCGTACGGACTTCCCGCTTCCGTCAACTTATCCCAGCATATCCAGTCTGGGTGCCGCATGAGCAGTGTTCCAACGTCGACGAAGCACCCGCCGCGTAAGTAGATCGTGGCGCTGCGGACGAAGTCTGCCGTGTGCTGACCGGTGAAAGGACCAGTCATGGCATTTGAGGTAATGGAAGTGGGCATCATATTCGCAGAGACGTAGTTGACGAGATAATTGGGTGAAGTAGGGTCAGATTGGAGGATGCGGACTGTCTGCGAAGGCCTGTTGATACGTACCTAGTCTACGATATTGCGGCGGCACCATCTTGGTAAGTTTTTCGCGCCCGAGTGCCAGGAACCCCATATATTCTTTTCCGAGGTCACTTGGGTAAAGGTAGACACCGCCTTGGCAATCTCAGCATCGTCGCGAGTGGAAAGTGGAGACGTAGAATGGGAACTTTGAATGAAGAGGAGCCCATGGTGATAGTTTTGTCCCCGTTATAAGGCAGTACAGGTTAGAAGGGGTTGGAATGGTAGTTGAAGCCTTTGAATGTGAGTCTCGAGACGCAACGCAGCAGCAGTTCCTTCGACTCAACGCAGGTACTGATTTTCAGGCGCACCGCAGTCAGACTAGACCTTGTTTTCTTTGCTATTCCCAAATGCGATACCAGTTCTGCAGAATTCCTGGCAGCATGCACACTTCGCACATGTCCAGCATAGTGTAAGTCGCCATCATCCCACATTAAGCTCCGAAACAGATGAGCGTGTCTCTGCTCTTACGCAGACTGGGTAATACCTCAGCACTTGTTTATAGTATGCATGCATGTCACACCAAGGGAAATTATTACACGCGCACATTTCGTTGATAACATTATGCATTACTTTGTGGGTATCTATCCGCCTCAGATCGCACAGCCAGCTGCGCAACGGTACTAACTCCGTTCAAAACCAAAGGCTTAGCCTATCTCAGAGCATCTATCAAATAGTCCTTGACTTTCTTCCATGTTGTCCGCTTTCCCTCTACCGGCATATCTCTCAAAGTTTCTACTGCCCGCTGTTTTTGTATCTTCTCCTCACTGAACCAGTTCCCATGGAGACCATATGGTACCCTTGTAGGCAGATGTATCTTGCAGATTACAGTCCGCATATCCATAGCATCGAGTACCCAGAGGTCGCTAGTCGCATCAGGCTTGCACTCGCCAGATTCGTCAAGCTGTGACTCGTCGAACACGTAGAACAGAAGAAATCCGTCGTCTTCACTGATGGCAGATTGCCGAGATACGAACCGCGCTTCTTGCGCGAAGTGATGTGGCGGGAGTTCGAAGATGCGGATAGGATCCTGGGGGTTGTTGGCGGCGATAACTTCTTGAACAGAGCGTGTATCCAGGCATCCCGATACGCTGTCCGGAGGGGTGGCCTTCGCACGTGCGAGCAAGGTCTCAGCGTCCATCTTGACGATCACATCGATTTTTGTTGCTTTTCCTAGGGCAGCACCAAAAGAAGCGTTGGAGGTGCTGCAACCGTAAATAAAACGAGCAAACGACATTTCCACATCTGGAGCGACCGTAGGAAACTCGAAGGGAATGCTCGATAACGCGTATTGGTCGGTGATCTTGTTGGATGCGGTATTTGATATGTCAAAGCGGTAGTAATAGAGGCGGCACTGTTCTTCGTCGTCTTCCGAGATGGGTGGAGTTGGGGGACCATATTTTGCGAGATGATCTTCCGCTAGTAGAGCCGTACGTTCATTACTTGAAACCTTCTCTAGGTCCTTCACCCCGTCATCATCATCGTACTTCGCAAAGAAGGACATTCGCTTGTTATATTGCGGTCCCTTGTGATTCGGATGCGGCGGGGGTGTGAGGTTTCCTGCGCTGAATACCAAGGATGCGGAAGTCAGACGACAGGCCAGCATGTTAACCGCAACCGTGTGACCCATACTGTCCAACTCGTCCCAAGTATTTGCCGTGTGGAAAATGCAGCAACCACTGGTCTCGAACCAACGCACTGCCGAAGGAACCCGGCGAGGAAAAACTCCAAATCGAGCTGCCTTCTTGGGTTCATAGGCGACGATCGGCTTGTTCTTCATCATGTTGAACGGAGAGAGGGTGAGTGGTAGATCCAGAATCACGGTATGATGCCTGGAAACACCAAAGTCGTGCATCATCTTACCGCCCGAGCATCCCGGCACTGGGGCGTTCAGCAACTTCTTGTACGCCGATGGCTGCGACTGGGTTTTCGACTGCTCTTGCGGAAGGAGGGAGTAGTGGACGAATGGTGGAATGAAGTTGCAGTGAAAGAGCATCATTTCACCACTCGCAGGGTCGACTTTTGGATGTCCAGTGGTCCACTCGCGCATCCAGCTGTTAATTCCAGTGCCACCAAAACCAGGGCCGTCATCTCTCTGCTCTTCTATAGGCTCGCCTTCCGTCCGATTTCCATCGTACCACCCGACAGTCTCGAGTCCTGGAAGCTGAATGCGTATAGGAGGTCCGCTCTCGCATGTCGCCAGCGCCCGTCCGTCGTGATACAAGATGCTTGTATTGGCGACACTGATCCTCTTGATGGCTTGCGCAGAGCCAGGAAGATGCGACAAGAGAACCAAGATGGCGCTTCGAAAGATCCTCCAGAGAATTTCGACCATTCGTGCTACCGGGTTCACCAAGGTGGTGATACTTGGCATGACAGGCGTTCTCAACGTGCAATTTTCAAGAGTCGAGAGGCACAGATCGGTCAGGATGAATTGGTTGACAAAGCGTGGCGTAGGCAGCTTTGTACCGGCTGCAGCGCGATCAAACCAAACGCCCGTGAGCATGCCATCGCCGTCGAACCAGTGGGCGTCTCGCCCCAGGTCGGAATTGGATATGGGATTGCCGCCATTCCGCACGTACATGCCCCCTTGGAGCTCATCTGGCACGGTGCCCGAGTACTCGACAGGCTGCGGCGCTGAGGTTGTGGTTACCGGCGCAAAGTTGCCAGCCAGATAGCTACAGCGCCGTTAGTGAAGGGGACCGTCAGCTGGTGGCATCTTGCACGTACGGATGAGGTGCCCATTGCTTTCTCTCGTGTCCTCTGGCGGACATGGTGAGGTTGCGAGACTTGGCCACATTGAGCAGCAGTAGTAGAGGT
Organism: Paraphaeosphaeria sporulosa; assembly: GCF_001642045.1. Classification (NCBI taxonomy): domain Eukaryota; kingdom Fungi; phylum Ascomycota; class Dothideomycetes; order Pleosporales; family Didymosphaeriaceae; genus Paraphaeosphaeria; species Paraphaeosphaeria sporulosa. The sequence goes on along the minus strand of NW_017253361.1, from coordinate 2,850,176 downwards.
AGCAGCGACGGGCGTTACCTGGCGCATGTCATTTGCGCGCCGAGGTGGAGCAGCACCAGGGCTCAAATCTCATGCTCGAACCTGCTGCGGGCGGCGTGCATGTGAAATTGGGTACATGTGTGCCGGCGTCGTCATCCGAGCGTGGCAGTCGAGCTCGCCAGGGCCCGGCAGCCAGCGGAACCTGCACGTCGAGATGACAGCAGCCTGGAACGATGGTGGTGCCCCGGCGTCGCGATCTCGTTGTAGGCCTGCATCTGGGGGTGATCAGCGCCGTTTATCCATGACGACATGTTTGAGCTTGATGCGCCGCCCCAAACCGCTTCGGGGCACGGCGCGTCTCCGCTAGCGTCCTCGCCGCCAGCGCGTCATGTCCGCCCCAACCGCTCCCCAGGTCTCGCAACAATGGCGTCTCATTCATCTGCTGCCGAACGGCTGCCCTCTAGCACCGTGCCCTGCGTTCGGTGCCCTTCAATCCCCGTGTTCGGCCGGGGGCACATGTGAAAGAGCGCTCATTGTTCCACCATGGGTTTCGATTATGCACTTGTGTACGTGAGGCTCACAGTTGAAGAATCGAGTTGCTACTGACCCCAGCTGTGTAGCCATGTCAAGTACACTGTCCCACCTGCCCTACTCCTTACACTGTTCTACCGCCCTTTGTTCACGCGATTGGACGTCTACAAGATTTTTTTTCTGGTAACAGTATGTACTTACGAGTGCGGATCGCGACTTTCTCTCACATCGATAGATCGCCGTCGTCTCCACCATACCCTGGGATTCGTATCTCATACGAACCGGCATCTGGAGCTATCCTAGCCATGTCATCGTTGGACCGAAACTGTTCGAAATTCCCTCAGAGGAAGTCTTCTTCTTCGTTATCCAGACATACAACACCTCATTGTTGTACATCATCTTGAGCAGACCAACTTTCCAACCCGCCTACCTTCGTGTAGAGCGACAGAAGTCCCACCCCCTTGGACCTTGCAATCAGCAATGGCGGTGGTATAAACGCCTTGGCCAGCTCGTGCTGGCTGTCTCCATCGGCTGGGGTTCGCATCTGGTTGTCGACAACGGTGTAGGTACCTACACCGGCCTCATCCTCATTTGGGCGGTTCCGTTTCTCTTGCTTTTATGGTAACGAAGCACTGCAAAACTTATAGAGCGACACTCACGATTGCACAGGAGCCTCGCATATCAATTCATCTTAGGATTACCACTGTCCAACACCCTCTTACCGATCGCGCTTCCAACTCTATATCTTTGGGTTATCGACACCTTAGCCCTAAAACGAGGGACTTGGGTCATCAGCTCCGGCACGAAATTTGGTATCCACCTCTGGGATGGCCTGGAGATCGAGGAAGCCCTGTTCTTCCTGTTGACCAACACCCTCATCGTCTTCGGACAGCTTGCGTTCGACAATGCTTTGGCCATCTTGTACACATTTCCACAACTCTTTCCCCGGCCGACAGTGCTCCCTTCACCAATCGCCCTTATCAACGCATTGTGTATATCTGCCTCCAGATACGACGAAGCGCGTTTGATTGGCCTGCAGGAGGCCGTCACCCGCTTGAAACGAAAGAGCCGAAGCTTTTATCTTGCTTCATCGACATTCCAGGGACAGCTGCGGTCGGATTTAATGCTGCTGTACTCGTTCTGCCGCGTTGCTGACGATCTCGTCGATAATGCATCTTCAGCCGAAGATGCGAAGCAGTGGATCGCGAGGTTGCAGCGCTTTCTAGACATTGCATATGGAAGCGCTGAGAAGGCTGATAAGTCGGTCAAACAATACGTTACAGACAGCTTTCCACAAGACACTCGATCCGCATTGCTACAATTGCCATGCTCGAGACTATCACGGCAACCTTTGCAAGACCTTTTGCGCGGCTTTGACATGGATCTCGCGTTCAACCGTGCACCTCCAATACAGACTGATGCCGACCTAGAAGTATACGCGCAAAGGGTTGCTGGCACTGTTGCACAAATGTGCAATGAGCTTATCTTTCACATCTATTGTACATCACTGTCATTGGAAGACCAACGTCGAATCATCCAATCTGGCAACCGCATGGGAATAGCACTTCAGTATGTCAACATTGCTCGCGACATCTCCGTGGACGCCAAAATTGGACGCGTATATCTCCCTACGACATGGCTGAAGGCAGCTGGAAAGACATACCGTTCTGTGCTGCACGACCCAGAGGGCACGGGGGTTGAGGAACTGCGTACGAAGCTTCTCGACAAGGCATTTGCGCTGTATGAGAACGCTCGAGATGCTATCGACGAGCTACCTGCCGAGGCCCGCGGACCTATCAGGGTTGCTGTAGAAAGCTACATGGAGATTGGTAGAGTTTTACGACAGAAAGGATATGCTGTCAAAGCGGGAAGAGCAACTGTGCCAAGATGGAGGCGCATAGGAGTAGCTTGGAAGACCCTCAACCAGTGAAGCTCTACAATTGATACCCAAACATATATTAAACTGCGGGGTCAGTGCAGCACAAGCACTGACCCACCGCCTTACTGAGACATTGATATTCACATCAAAGTTTCCTCCCCCAAATCGAGCGCAAGCGAGTGCATCACATGTTCACATGGATAAATGCAGAGTCGACTGCCTGCACATCCCGTTACTAGCAATGATCAGCCACAACGTTCAAAATCACTTAAGCAACACAAGCTCTGCATTACTTGCCAATGGGCTGCGGCGTGCAGTTTCGGTGCGACAAGCCTTGGATTCGCGGGGTAACTTAAACCAATCATATGCGAATAATTGATTCTTTATTCAAAGTGATGTAAAACCAAGCTCAGACGATCGACGTCAGTTCGAAGTAAGCTTTCGGCGTATTGCGGTCGCTAGGCTATTTGCCGCTAGTGCAATTTCCATGCCCCGGCGTGAAAGAGTGTTGATATCATCGTCGTCAAGGTTTGCAAGCATACATTTCCGCAAGTCCCATGTCGAGGGCGAGTAGAGCGACAGGCTCCTACCCCACTTCAAGGTCGTTCTACGACCTGAACATAGAATTCGTGGCAAAATGCTACAGGGCAAGTGGCGACGATGCACACAGTGTGAGCTGTTCGTGAAAATCGCGGTGTTTTACTAGGTAAGCCCCATCCTTCCGATGCTGTGGTAATGGTCTTACCTGGTGCATCCGGCGGTGGAGATCGGGAAATACAACGTGATCTTGGAACTGACGCTGGTAGGGATGGTTTTGTCGAAGTCAGTTTTCTGCAAGAGCGTTTCGCTTTCGTCATACCCCCAGAATCAGACCACAGGGACTATATCTTGTCTTGCAGCACCTCGTAGCATCATTTCGCCTTCTTATCTCAACACGGAGCTGTTTCATCCCTATTGTTCGACGATCAAATCAAAAACATCAAGGTCACCAGGATGGGTCCTCTGGGAGAACAAATTGCTCAACTTGAGCGCCGCAACAATGCGCTCCGTCTGAACGGTGAGCCTGCTCCTTGTCAGACATCTATCAAGACTTTGAGCTTACATCTCAGGAAACACCGTGAACGGCCGTACGGCAGATATCGGAATCACCACACGAGGCTCAGACTGGTACTTTACAGTATGTGCCGTGATGACTGTTGCCGGGTTCGCCTTCATGGGTCTCGCGGTGCGCAAGCCGCGTCACACCCGTATCTTCCACTACATCACGTCCGCCGTCGTGTTCACTGCTGCCATTGCATACTTCTGCATGGGCTCCAATCTCGGCTTCACGCCGGTTGAGGTTGAGTTCTTCCGCTCCGACCCAAAGGTTCGCGGCACATTCCGCGAGATGTTCTATGTGCGATACATCGACTGGTTCATCACGACGCCTCTCCTCTTGCTGGATCTGATGTTGACTGCGGGTATGCCCTGGCCGACTATCTTCTTCGTGATCTTCGCCGACTGGGTCATGATCGTCACTGGACTCATCGGCGCGCTTGTTACCTCGCGGTACAAGTGGGGGTTTTTCACCTTCGGCAACTTCGCTCTCTTTTACATTCTGTACCATCTCGGTTGGGAATCACGCCGTAACGCGAACCGCTTCGGCAATGATGTGGGCAAGGCATTCCTCTACTGTGGCTCACTTACCTCGCTTCTCTGGCTCCTGTACCCCATTGCCTGGGGTGTTTGTGAAGGCGGCAATGTCATTGCGCCTGACTCAGAAGCCATCTTCTACGGGATTCTTGACTTGTTGGCTAAGCCTGTCTTCGGCGCTCTTCTCATTTGGGGCCACCGAAACATCGAACCTTCGCGATTGGGACTTAACATCACCGATTACGACAATGATGTCGCTGTCCATGAGAAGCGTGCGACAAATGACTATGGGGTCCCTGTAACTGGAAACAACACTGGTGTTACCAACGGCACAACGACCGCGACCACTAGCGGAACGACTCCTGTCGCTGCCCCAGCTTCAGATGGCCTCGGTGGCAACGTTCCCACCCACAACCCCACGGTCTAAACCATCTTTTTGGCACTAATATCTCCCGTCGGACGACGGTAACGAGAAAACAAAACGACTAGTGCATGGTGGATTGGTCGCCCATAACACACTGATTGAGGATACAGTTATATTTTTTAATGACAGGACGGTGCTGGGAAAGGTATGAAATAATTATGGAAATTAGTGCGGGACTTTCCTTGCAATATTGTGTTCAATGTCCATAGGTAGCGTGAGTTAGTAGTGCTTTGTGGAAAGCGAACGTTCGCTTGATACCCCACTTGTTTCTTCGTAATTGAATCAAGATCGTTACATCCGCAGTCTTTGATCGCTCATCTTTCATCACACTGACTGAGACGCAAAGGCCTTTCGTATCGTAGAATCAAGATACCAGCTCGGTGAAGAAAACCGTGCCATTCAATGAGCCTTTTTAATGATGCTCCACGCTGCAGCCTCAGAGTCCTGTCACTATCAGACACACTCTCGGATTTCCTTATATATGTTTCGTGAAATTGTCAGTTCACAAGCCAATGAGACGTGTACTGACGATGTGAGATATGTTCTCGTAATAATGCGACGAACCTCCAGAACGGACACTGGGCAACCCGCACTCTGTCAATGTACCCATGTATGTCTGTCAACGTCAGACTATAGTGACCAGTCTTGTCGTAGGAGTCATAATTATCAAATGATCTCGTGGGAGAATTGAGGTTGCCCGTGTTCTAGCTAGTCACAGGCAAGCTCCACGCCGCAACGTTGACAGCGGCAATATCTCCAGAGCAGTGCGTGGCCTGCTAAGCTGTGTGAAGTTAATATTTTGGACTTGGAGAAATTAAAAAAAAAATCATTAAAAAAAAGAAATTAGCATATTGCATAATCTAAAGCCATAGAATTGGTAAGCTATCGTCTTCCTATAAATAAAATAAAAAAGTATATTTATGTTATGGTAACCCTAGGCTATCTAATAAGCATGAATATACTACTAGTAGTAGTATATCTATTAGATTCACACAGTGATTTAATAAATATCGGTGATCTGGAGATGAGATGGGTTGATTATTCAATGTGTTGGCCGAGGTTCTTATAACGAGCAGATCGCGAAGTTCGTTATGGTGTTGTGGCATATGGCGCTAAGGCCTAAT
>NW_017253361.1:2835335-2844588 GCF_001642045.1 Paraphaeosphaeria sporulosa | reverse complement strand
GTAATAGTTCTACCTAATTATCTTATTATTTATTAATATAGAACCATAACGTACCTTATAGGCGAGCTGGCCATATAAGTAAGCTGGCCACTATGCCAAGACCCTATTAACTACTAACAGCAGCTAATAGCAGCCATAATATCTTAACTACCTTAATAGCTACCTACTTTAAAAGAAGCTAGAATATAGCTCGCGCTTTAGGCTCTTAAATAAGACGTAACACTATCCTAGCAACACGCTATAGCTATCTATAGTGTCTCCCGAAGTACACTAGGCACGTGATATGCTAGAGTTACCTTTTAATATGACTACGTACCCAATTTAATGAAACTACTTAAGATAGAAGAGGAGGTGATTATTAAGTATATACTTAACCTAGACGCATAAGGGTTTCCCCCCCACCTTAATAGTATTAGAGATATGGCCAATTCTCTACTAGCTGTGCGGCATAGGGACCTAGTTGGCTAAAACTAGCCTATAACCTTTATAAAGCACTAGGCAGAGCTCTAAGTTAAGTTTAATTAAAAGTATAACTATAAGAGAGCTCTCTATAAAGACCCTATAGTTATCTAGGACTAGTTCTTGCTCGTGGAGAACACGAAGGCCACATATAGGATCCTAGATAAAGATACCTATAATTTTAATAAATCTAGCTTCATGATTAGTATAATATTAACTAGGGTAGTAGTTACAGCCTCTAAACGTTAAGGGAGGCCAAAGAGCGTTTAGTAGGGTAACTAGGAGTGGGTAATAGCCATCTAAGGTATTAACGTAATGGGCTAGCTAATCCTACCCTTCCTTATCTTTTAGGCTAAGCACCACCTCTCTACCTAGTATAAAGAGGAGAACCTACCTACTAACTAGGTAATTATAGTCTCTAAGAATGGCTAGATAATAAATGAACTTAGCCTATAGTGGTTAAAGCACTTTAATAAGCATATAAAGAAGCGTACTATTAGTATAGTTGTTAGAGGTATGGGGTGAACAGTGTAGCCTTGACTTCAACAGTGGAGAGATAGTAACATTTAGGTGTAGGATAGACGAATCGCTAATGGGCTCTACCCGCCAGCTCCTAGTGCTATATAGTCCAAGTCACATGACCTTAGGGTGAGCCGCCTGGTCCATGGTAGGGGAGGTCTGACATTATCCCCCTTAAAAGGACACTCTCGCCCTAAGAGTGGATTCTCTGTAAGCAATGGTACCATAGATAGTGCTAGTATTCGATATGGGCGTTGTTCATGTCATGTATTAGTGGGTTTGGCCATTTTGTGCCATTTTGCGCCGAGTTGTCCCAATTAAGTCGGGTGAGTTCTCAAGAGCCCTACTCTGGAGGCAATGGCAAGATAATGGCCCGCGATCTACCAGCTTAGATCCAGTCGCAATTAGGTGGAATAAGAGGCGGTAGGGCGCAAATGCGCGCATTTTGGCCTAATTAGGCAGCAGCTGTCACATAACGCGCTAGTCTGGTCACGTGACGCACTAATAGCTTAGTGCCTTGGCGTCCAAAAGGTATACCCCACCCAATCGGACCCTCCCACCTATTCTTCACTCCATTACTTTTCCCATCCTTAGTGGAGGTGAGTATTTCCATGATTCTAATCACCTTATCGACTGGCGCAATCTGGTAGAATGTGGTAGAATTTGGTAGAAAGAGTTGCTAACCATACCAAATAGTCATATATAGGCAACTTCTTCCCCTATTAGGTACTAACTAGTAGTTTTTGCACCTAATTGGCACATTCCACCTTTTCTTAGTATATCTAGTTTATTTTCGGTACTCTAACCTCACTATTAGCTCTTTCTGGCTCTATTTGGCACCACTTAGCAACATCTGGCATAAATCGACCACTATGCCTCTAAAGCTTAATACCTTGGCGAAGTTTCGCATTGAGTCCACTAAGAAGCACGGACTTTGGACCACCTTTCCCTGCCTATCCTATCTTCTCCTCTATACTAAGCATGGAGTCAAGGATGTGGATAATGTGGGCAAGATGGATCCTATAGACGATGAATAGGATTTATTGGTCTATGAGGGCCTTCCTTACCGCCTTTGTCTCCTTTGTTTAGTCGAGGGTCGTCCTTGCTTCGTAGTGAGTATTAAATAGCATTCTTTGGCACAATAGTGCATAATTGGTACTAATCTGGCGCTAACTAGCACAAATAGCCTACTTTTGTCCTTTAGAAGTGCCTTGCGGCTCTTGAAGACGCTGTTGCCACTGTGGTAGACATTACTGAGGAAGTTTACCTTTAAATGCGTAAGACTGCCCATGAAAAGCGAGTTGCGTTCTATAATGCGGCCAAGCGGACCTATGACACCCAGTTGGCGGACTCTAAGTATATTGCAGCCCCAATCAGACTTCAACCTGGCGAGTTTCGCCTCATGAGGGCTCCTATTGAGGTTCCGCCCTTTAATGAGGCCGAAGAGCGCGCTTCGTTTAATGAGGACCATAATGAGGCCAATAAGGAGGTGAAGCGTCTTACTAAGCGTATTCTGGTAGAGTTAGGCACGTAAGTGTATCATTGGGAACCATTTGGCATAACTTGGCACTAATTGGCTCCAGTGGCAACAAAGGATACTGGGAGGTTACTTAAGCCTATAATGGGGCCATTCATTAGACCAAAGATACCGCTGAGTCCAGTGTGCTCATCCAGGGTCACAGCTGGTCCAAGGCTGCCCTTAAGAAGAAGCGAAAGCTCGATGAAGCTAAGGATAAGTCTAATGAGGACGGTGTTAGCCCTTCTAAGGCCTAAATGGTGGTAAGTGGCATCCCTAGGCGCTATTTGGTAGAATTGGTACCTAACTGGCACAAAAGAAGTGTGGTTATCCCCATGGCACCATAGTGACTGGTTTTGCTGCTGAATAGAACTGAAAGCGTGCCGAGGAGCAGGCCAAGGTCCTAGCTCACGTTGACATCACCTCTTTGACTGCTTCTGCCTCCGCTCCTGATGATCCGGCTTCTCCAACTTTAGCTGGTAATAAGTGTTCCCGTAATACTCTCTCTGGTACTTAGATGGCTACCATTAGCCCATTTAGCTTAGAGTTAGATAAGGTTAAGCACTTTAATACCTAATACCACACCAAGCGTCACTCTAAGTCTAGAATATATAAGACTAACACTAGTCGTGCTTAATGGCTCTAACTCTTCCCCCATAATAGGGTTTAGGCGGTCTACGGCACAACCAGTGCCCAATTGGCGTGAGATGGCAACAATTGGCGGCTTCTAGTAAGAAATGGCGGTATATGGCAAGGAATGGCGGTATATGGTGATGAATGGTGGTTCACGGCACTAATGCTGGCTTTTAATCCTTTCTAGATAGTAAGAGTTGCGGTTTTTACTTTTCTATTAATATATCTCCCAGCAGCTCCCCTTGGGTGCTGTTTAGGTAATAATGGTCGGCTTTCTCTCTCAATAGTACCAGATAGTGCCAATTAATGCCAAATTGGTCCATTCTATGCTCTTTTCTATTTTTCTCCCTACTAGCTGTTTGACTTAGTGAAAATTCGAATTTGGGTCCTTGTCTTAGTGAAATCCAAAGTCTCTACATCCGTTAAAATACCTTGCTCTTAGGCTAACCTTCCACCAAACTCCCTTATGGGAGACACGTGGGGGTCTTAATTAGGTAAAAGGTAATGTAGGCCTTATAATTGTACTCAGCTTCTGCTGTTTCTCCCCTTTTTAGGAGGTCGCCCTCGACCTTACTTTGGTTGGGTCGGAATTTCCCTAACTAATCTTCTTGGGGATATTTTAAGCCTTTTTTAGAATTCTTTCAGCGCGTTTCTGCTAATTAATGCTACTAGTTCCTATGAATTCTCTTCGGGACCATATCCTGTCCACTTAATCAAGTATTCCCATTAATTGTCGTTTTTCTTGCGTCTATTAATAATGTGGTCCACTTCGTACACATCGTCTCTATGTTGGCGTAAAGTGTCCTCAATTGGCGCTTGTTGGTGCGGTAGTCTACCGCGTAGAGTGTATAGTTCCAAAAGGGATGGATGGAATACTGGATGGACCTCGCCGAGTTCTGGTAGGTCTATTTGGTAGGCAGTAAGAGGAGTGCCGATATATTCCTTTACTTTGCCCGGCCTGAGGAACTTCCAATCCATTTTCTTATTTGGTCGTCCTGACTTTAGGTTTCTATTCGAAACCCAAACTTTATCGCCCAATTTGAGCTCTAAGGGGAGTCTTTTCTTATTAGCTAGGGTTTCTTAGTATCTTTATACCACCTATAGCTTTTTGCGCGCGTTCACGCGTATTTCAAGTAACTTAGCAGCCATTTTGAATCCTTCCGGACTCTCCCCGCCGCCCAGTGGCTGATTGGGCCAGGTTGGTTCGGATGGGTTGTAGCCAAAGTAGACCTGGTACGGGGTATACCTAGTTGCGGAGTGCCTGCTATCATTGTAAGCATACTCTGCTAATGAGATCCACATTGCCCAATCATCCTGCTCTAGGGAGTAAAAGATGCGGAGGTACTACTCTAGGGTCTGATTTTGACGCTCTGTCTGCCCATCTGTCTGAGGGTGGAAAGTAGAGGTCAATACTCTTCTTGAGTTCAGATAGTGGTGAAAGGTATCCCAGTGTTTTGCTCTTATTACAGGCCCTCTGTCCGAGAGAATACTCTCTGGATTGCCATAAAGTCGAACAACTTCACGAATCCAAGCCTGAGCTAGGTCACTACCATCCCAATCCATCCGGGCTGGTACATAATGCGCCATCTTGGAGAATCGATCCACGATTACTAGAATAGCGTCATATGTCAGTCCCGCGAAGGCACTTGGAGGCAGGTCTGTAATAAAGTCCATCGTTACATGCTGCCATGGACGATCTGGGACCGGAAGTTGTCACAAGAGACCATACGATCTATGTCTCTTGTGATTTATATGCTGACAGCGCTCGCAGTCATGGACATAGTTAGAAACGTCCTTGTTTATGCCAGTCCAGATAAACTTCCTTCGGACACGCTTAAGCGTACGAGATGCACCAAAATGTCTGGAGAGAGGCCCATTATGGCAACTCTCAATAGCCCGTGTACGCTCCAAGGGAGATTCGACCCATCTGGGGTTAGTTCGTCCCAAGCCAGGCCTATTTGGACCAGATTGCGCCAAATCGTCCACTTCGTCGTCTGATGAGTCGGAGTCTTCCGGTTCGATGGCTTCCCATTCCTCAAAAGGAACGTTAGTGCCTAGGGAACCCCTATCCGACTCCTTAAAGTTCAGCACCTCCATCCTCAGCTTCCTGTCCCCTTTCTCATCACGATGGGAACGGGTGGTTACTGCGGAGATCTGAGCCTCACTTCCCTACCTATCCAAGAGGATATCGGCCAGGGGCTTCACAAAAGCCGCATAATTCCTTTACTTAGGCTCCTTACTCTCAAGCATGTAATCTAGACGCCGCGATAGGCCATCTGCCGGATTTATAGACCCTATCCAGTAAGTTATGACAAAGTCATACTCACTAAGGGTTAGGTATGACCGAACATAACACACCGTAAGCGTCTTTGTCTCCATAAACCACTAAAGGTTATGGTGGTCCGTTAGGACCTCAAAGTGCTAACCCTAGAGGTACTGGCGCCAGTATTTAACTAATTCCACAATTACAAGGAGTTCCTTATTATGTATGTCATAGTTATACTACGCAGCATTCAATTTCCTTAAAAAGAAGTTAATTGGTCGCCATAAGCCATTTTTGCCCTCATTTAGCACAAGTTGGCTGCAAATGGCACCAATCACCCCTCCTAAGGCGTCAGTCTCGAGACGAGTTCGTCGACCTAGTTCAAAGTGTACCAGTATAGGCACCTCCAAAAAAGCATCTTTAAGCGCCTAGAAGGACTTCTCGCCTTCCTATCCTATATTTAGGGGTACGCTCTCCTCCCTTCTCATGGCCGGCCCTTACCTAGCACTGTCTAGCGCCTTCTTCGTCAAAACGGTAAGAGGTAGCGCTAAGCGGGAGAAATTGGCGATAAAATGCCAATAGTAGTTTATGAAACTAATAAATACGCGAATATCACGCACACAAGTTGGTTTTGGCCAAGATTATATTACTTGGACCCTTTTAGGGTCGATAGTAAGTCCTTCCAGAGAGACAATAAACCCAAGGTACTCTATAGTCTTGGTGTGCCACTCGCATTTCTTTGGGTTAATAAAGAGCCTCACTTCACGTAATCTCTCTAAAATCTCTCTTACGTGTTCCTTATGCTCTTCCTTAGTGTTAGAGAAGATCAGTATATCGTTAAAATAGATAATATAGGTCACATCAACGAGTCCCGCTAGGGTATGGGCAATTAAGCCCTAGAACTAAGCTGGTACGTTCATAAGGCCAAAAGGCATTACTATATACTCGAAGTGGCCGTATCTTATATAAAAGGTGGTCTTCCATTCGTCACCTTCCACAATACGTACCCTATGGTACGTATCTTTTAGATTAAGCTTAGTAAAGATCTTTGCTTGCTTTAATCTATCCAAGGATTCAGTAATTAGCGGCAAAGAGCCATGGTTTTTCATAGTAATCTTATTTAGTCCACGATAATTGACACACAGCCATAGACCTCCATCTTTTTTCTTAGTAAAGAGTATTAGGGCTCCTATAGGCGATCTAGATCGGCGGATCCAACCCCTTGCCAAATATTCCTTAATATACTTCCTTAGTGTCTCCAGTTCGGTCACCGAGAGGTTGTATATAGGAAAGTGTGGAGGTTATTTACCTTCTTCCAGATCTATGTGTAGGTTATGCTTAGAATGGCCTAATAGTTCCTTATGGTCTTTGTTGGAGGCCACATCTGTAAGATTAGAATAACAAGTAGGCATTATCGCCCTATTATTCCCTTCTATACCAGAAATTAACATTTCACCCGTTAATGTTACTAAGTAGGCGTATATGGTGGTATAAGGGCTTCTTATAGTGTGATCGAACTATTCCACATCCTTAGTTGCGATTTTCTAATAATGAGTGGCCACTTTCGCCTTAGCCCCTCTAAAAAGCACACGACGGGTGGACACGTTTATTTTGGGGTTATATTCGTCAAACCAGGGCAACCCAAGGAGGATGTCGTACCCAGTGAGGTCTGTAACCACACAAGGGATTTCTTGTAGTTACTTCCTTCCACGAGAGTCTACTAATTCTGCCGTAAGAATGGCTGTGCCATAGATCTTTAGTTTTAATCCATTCACGGCTTGCGTAGGCAAATTAGTAAGTGGTTTAACCTTAATACTCTATTTCCTTACTTTATTGAGTAATAGTAGGTTGAAGTCAGCCGCTAAGTCCACTAAGGCCTCAACTCTGTCTTTGCCGACCTGGGCTACTGTAGTAAGTTTCCCCTTCGGGCGATTATAGAGCCAATCAAATAAAGAACCGAGCTAGTGGACCTTAGGCACTTCTTTAACGTAATTTACAACCATAGTAATGTGGGCGGAAAGGGCGGCTACTACTCTTTCCATCCCTTCCCTTTTTCCAACCCATTCCGCTTATCCTTAGCTGCTTGAGCATCTCTAGTCCCGGGTGCTAGCGGCTTATCAAGCGTTGGGTAATCGGGCCGAATATAATCTAGTTTACCATAATGCCAATAAGATATGTCTTAATTGGTAGTTTTCGTGCCTAATGGTGCCGGATTGGTACGCTTATAGTTATTACCCCGCCCTTATTAACGTCTGGCAGGTTTCTAGGGGGTATCGTTCCCCCTAGACTCTAGGCGGGTCTTGCGCCTCCTATCTATTCCATCTCTTATAGTATTTGGGCCTGAAGGTCCTAGTGTTGCCAGGTTCATCCAGTAGATTATTAAAGCTTAAAGTTCGACATCTACTATTGAAGTCTGGAGTTCCAGAGGTATAGATTATAATTTTTGGTGGATTAAGGGAGCGAGAGCTCCTATATACTCGAGTTTCTATTAATTAAGGTTAGTAGTCCCTAATTCCTCCCAGCACCCCCACAGGTAGTCTAGGAGGTCTAGAGGGCTCTAACCAGGCCTCTACTGGCACTTCTTGAGCTGATTATATACCAGTTGACGCCGTTCCTCTAGGGAACCCAACGCGTCTAGCATTTTAGACTTTAAAAAGTCCTAGGAGACTTCCTAGGTTGGATCTATTGCCAATTTGGATTGAACTTCGATCCTCTAGATGGAACGACACACATCTGTTACATACTAGAGGGCGTAGTTTACTTTGAGTCCTTTATTAGAGAAGTAGTCCTTTGAGGACTAGAAATAGAGTTCATAGTTATCTCTCTAGTGATTAAACTCGCGTCTATCCTTTCTAGTATACTTATGCGGTTGTTTCTAAGGCGGTCGTAATAATGATATATGATGGGTTTCTTTCTTGATAATGGCGTCTCTTGTGGGCTCGAATAAGGTAGTAGGGTCGCCTAACTCCCACCTGGCTTGGATGTCTCGGATGCGGCGTAATTCGATAATATTCTATTGTTCCTTAAGCCATTGCCGGGCGATTTCCAACTAATGCGATATACTACCGCTCGAACTCGCCTCTTCAGATACTGGGGTTATAACTCGGCCTATTCTGGAGCGCCCCGTCCCTAATGGGTGCGAACTGGCACGAATAGTGCCCGACTATTCTTGAGAATTATCGGATGGAGGTAACTGAGTTGGATGAGGAGATCCTATATCTAATAGCGCGTGGTTATCCAATTCCCCACTATGGGATTCCGTTGAGCGGAGGTTATAGGCCATTATTGGATAGTGTTGTTGTGAAGGACTGAACTGCTCAAAAAAAAGGGGTGAGCGATTCGAATGTTAGAGGTATGGGGTGAATAGTGTAGCCTTGACTTTAATAGTGGAGAGATAGTAACATTTAGGTGTAGGATAGACGAATTACTAATGGGCTCTACCCGCCAGCTCCTAGTGCTATATAGTCCAAGTCACATAACCTTAGGGTGAGCCGCCTGGTCCATGGTGGGGGAGGTCTGACAATAGTATACTTACTTATTATTAATAGCCATAAGAGCTATAACTCACTTAAATTCTAGTAGTACTATAAGGATAATAAAATAATTACTCTTTATATACCGCCTTATTCATCGCACCTCCTATAGCTACTTAATATAGGGTGTTTTACGCCGCTAAAGAAGGCGTATAGGCGCTAAGCTAAGGATCTAATATATAACTAGATTATATATATCACTAAAATAGAGTTCCTACCTTGCTTTATTACTACTTTTAAGGCTATAATTATAAAAGAGAACATCTAAGGAGGCTTCTAAGGTGCTAGACTAGTTCCCCTTAACCTATAGGTAGTGCTATTAAAGCTTAA